>NC_022014.1:81454475-81457110 GCF_000317375.1 Microtus ochrogaster
TTTTTTTTTTTGTCTTTTTCTGCAGGCATGTATGTATATGTGCCACGTGTGTGCCTGGTGTTCACAGAGATAGAAAGAGGACATTGGGCCACCTGGAACCATAGATACAGATGGTTGTGAGCCACCATGTGGGTGCTGGAAAGTGAACCCAGGTCCTCTGCAAGAACAGCAAATGTTCTTAACCATTGAACCAACTCTCCAACTTCACTAGCAGAGAATTTATCTTGGTGTTTTGAGACAAGGTCTCACCTACCCCAGGCTGGCTTCTCACTATGTAGCCCATGATGATCTTGGAATCTTGACCTTCCTGCCTCAGCCTCCCAAAGGCGAGATCAAAGTGCATTTGAAATTATTCATTTTATGACAAGCAGACTAATTTTTAAAAGCTGTTTTAGGTTTGCAGAAAATTAAGCTGGCAGGACCCAGTTCCTGACTGTCCCCTCCACAGTGGGTCCCTCATACTGTTCGCCTCTCTCTATAGGATAATATATTGTGCACAACAGTTCCTATATGGACACGTGAGAGTCCCTCAGCCTCTCCAGGCTGTTCTGTGGGCTCCACCAGGTTCTGAAGACATGGAGTCACTTTGTCAGTGTCTCTCAGAGAATGTCACTGTCCCTAAATGTCATTCATGAGCACCTTTGGTGTCCCTGCAGGGTGAACGATGCTCACTTGGGGGGAGCTGCAGCATCCCAGCTTCAGCAGCTCCTGCCAGGTGCTCCCCTGCTCCATTGGAGTGCCAGGAATCCCTCATGGGGCTCCTCAGGATTCCTGCAGGCTGTGGGCTAGCAGGCTAGCTCTTCCTCCCTCCTCAGGCACTGATGCAATGGAGAACCATGAAGGGAGACAGGCAGCCCTCAAGGCCAAGGCAGAGCCTCCTCTCCTCCTGATAATGCAGCCCACAACCTCTGTCCATCCCCATCTTAGCCCTGCAGCTGTGCAGAGGACAGCATCCGGCAGCGGCTAGCTGCCATCTGCACCGGCTTCAGGAAATGACTCTTCACTGCCTGGCACCTGACTGCTACCAAGTGTTTGTTGCAAGTCCCCAGCAGAGGCCATGTCCTCCAGTGGCAAGCAAACACCAGGGCGAGTTCTGGAAGGGGCCCAGGGCAGAGCTGTTCTCACTGTGTGAGACTGGACAGCTGTGCCATCGGACAGCTAGTCTTCCCAGGGTCAGGAGCCTCAAGCTGCCCACCTGTCTTGACAGATGTAGTATCTACGAGCCACTCTGCCTCCTGGAAGATGACCCCACCCCCACAGACCTCCTGTTATTCCTTAATGCTAGCTTCAGATTTTTGGTGAAGTGTCTGACCCCCAAAGTGAGCCTCCAGGATCCCTCTCCTTCCCAGAGACCAAGGGCTGCCCAGCTTCCACACAGAGGAGAGTCCAAGTCCCAGGCTAGGAAAGCGGGGCAGTGATTACTCTTGTACCAGCTGTACAAGCATGGTCCCTAGAGCCCGTACGAATAAAGCTGATGTGGTGGCATGTTCTGCACTGGGTGAGTGGACACACGTGGGTCCCTGGGGCTCCCTGGTCGGCCAGCCTAACCAACTTGGTTAAGTTCCAGGCCAGTGAGAGATCATATCTCAAAAAATAATGTGGGCTTCAGGCTTCTACATACCATGTGAACATATGTGCACCTACAGACATGTGCATTTGCAAGTACACCTAACTATGCACACTCATGCATGCACACATATGCACACAGGGTTCTAGGCAAAAAGCATTGTGTGTCTTGACAGTGATTGTGTCAGGGACAGCCCCTGAGAATGAGAAGACATTGCAGGTCTGGGCATCATCTCCCTTAGGTCCCTCCCAAACACTGTCCCTGCTTAGAAAGGACTGCCTTCCTGCTTGCACTGTGGACTCATTTTGCACACTCATTTGGCCTTGTGTGTTACAGCAGACCCTTCCAAACACACAGCCTGATTGGCCAGAAACCTGTCCAGTCAATTTTACAAAAGTTTGTTGTCTGTTTTTGTTTTTTTGTTTTGTTTTGTTTTCTTGGAGACAGGGTCACTATGTCATCCTGGTTGTCCTGGAACTCACTATGTAAACCAGGCTGGCTTCAAACTCGTAGAGCTCTTCCTGCCTCTGCCTCTCCTCCTGAGTGCTAGGATTATAGGCTTGAGCCACCATGCTCAGCCTAATAGCAATTTTTGTTCAAGTAGAAAAAAAGCCATTGCCAGGCAGGGTTAAACTCTATTTCTTACAGTCTCCGGCTCTGTGTCTGTCTAGACTGGGGAGATGGCCTAGGGAAAAGCTGACTGCACATCTGTCTAAACCACTCACCCGCTCACATCTGGAGCACCCATCTGTGTAAACCGCTTGCCCGCTCACATCTGGAGCAATTTCCAGACCAGATTTGAGAACCCCCGCCACCCATTCTGAGGAACCAGAGTGCAGACGAAATCTGGGCAATGTGGTGCACGAGTCTGAGAGCTGCTTCTGCACTCATGCTCAGAACCCCAGGCTGCACGTGCTGTGACCAGGGTAGCCTTCTGTCTCAAGAGCCGACTGGCGCATTTCTCGAACACGCTGGTGTTTTCTGAGGTTTTCTTCAGTCCTGCTCAGCAAAGTGCTATGCGCCAGTGCTCCACGGAGGGGTGGGGGTGAGGAGCACTCTGCATCAGTG
>NC_022014.1:81457487-81462482 GCF_000317375.1 Microtus ochrogaster
GCTCCACCGAGGGGTGGGGGTGGGGAGCACTCTGTGCCAGTCCTCCAAGGAGGGGTGGGGTGGATTTTTGAAGGTTAACTTTGACGAATGAAGTGAGGATAGCTGTGTGTGTTGGGCAATGGATGATGACAAGGTTGTTTCACTGGGTCTGTCTGGCCTCCTCTGGCCAACCCCCTATCACAGCCCCTAGCTGTGCCTCCCTTCAGCCAGGCCCCAGGTGAAGCAGTCTGTGTTGCCCAGAATAGCCTTGCACCAGGATGGCCTCGAACTCTTGGGTTCAAGCTGTGCTCCTGCCTTAGTCTTCCACGTAGCTGGGACTACAGAGACACGCCACTGTATCTGGCTCCTGTTCTTTTCTGGAATCTACCAACTCGGACCCTTTAGGGTGAGCTGAGTCACCCCTGGCTCCAGCAGTGACCCTGTCCCCTCTGCTGGCCTTGGTTTTGGGGTTTGCTTTCTGACCACAGTAGCACACTGGTTCGTTGGGCAGTGGTGGCTATGCCCCTTCCATGGGCTCTTCTAACATTGAGATCTGGGTCCTCTGCCCACCATGGGATCCACAGCCCTACCCATTGAATCAGGCTGGCTTTTGTAACCACCCTGCCCAACAGAAGACAGTGAAGTGGGACTGTGACATCCAACATCAGGTTATCTGTTTTGTTTTGTTTTTGAGACAGGGTTTCTCTGTAGCTTTGGAGCCTGTCCTGGAACTAGCTCTTGTAGACCAGGCTGGACTCGAACTCCCAGAGATCCGCCTGCCTCTGCCTCCCGAGTGCTGGGATTAAAGGCGTGCGCCACCACCGCCCGGCCCCCAACATCAGGTTAAAGGCAGCTTTTCTCGCTTGTTCTCCTGGAAGGGAGCTACACCCCCTCCCTCCCTCCTCTCACCTCTCCATTCCCGTTCTTCCTCACCTCCTCTTTTTCCTTCTCCTCTTCCTCCTTTGCCATGGGCTTGGGACCTCTCTCCTGCTGTCCCCACTGTCAACTAACATAAATGTCTAGACTTAGATAGATCCGTGGTCCATCCACTTCCCTGGAAGAGACACGACCTGGCCTCTGGTCTCTGGCCTCTCCTATGGAGCTCTGGGGACTATAGCCTCTCCCACTATCCAGCAAGTCCTAGGTGTTCAGCTCCCCCTAGTGCCAAGGCCAAGGAGCCCAGGGCAGAGCCAGCGCATTTGGAACTGGGAGCTGACTCAAGACAACTTAGTTTTCTGAGTTCCCAAACGACTTAGCTCCAAGCAACAGTCAGTACCCAACCCAGGCTCTGGAAACCCACGGGACAGCCCTGCCCTTCACTCCGTCCAAACTCACATTGCTAGCTTAGAGCCTGGCTCATGGGCCCTACTCCCTCAAAAAGCTCAAATCAGGACGAGTTGCTTAAAGGTGACCCGTGTGTTCCTAACGTCACAGCCTGTTCAAGCTTCTCTTGTATGTAAGCTGAAAGCCGTGCTCCATACAGTCACGTTAGAGATGAAGTCACACATCATCCCAGGAAATCCCAGGAAAACCACTAGGTCACGTCGACAGACGCAGGGTCCCTGCGGTGTGGTCAAATGGCGAATAGAGAGTCTTTGTTAGCTCAACCCCCAGCATAACAGGCTGGTGGATCGACAGCAGGGGAGAAGGCAGGGTCACCAGATGAACTAGGAAGAAATGCGAAGAGGCCCCAGGGGAACTCTGGCTGAAGCCGGGCTAGGGGACAATGGGGCCACTTAGGGCTGGGCAAGCACTGACAGGCCTCTAGGTCACTGCTTCTGGCTGAGCCATTGTGGTGGGCATTCATTGCTAACACTGAAGCTTGTAAGCCTACATATGGCCTAGGAGAGCTTGAGATAGATTTGAGTATGATTTATCACCCCCTCTTCCTAGACTCTGCCCCGGGAGGTAGGATAACTGGGCTTTTGTTCCCTCAGATCCCAGAACAGGCTGGCACATTCGAAGGCCTGGCCTGGAGCCCAGAATCTCTATGTGGTATCCCCCGTCAGACCTGTTGAGCAAATATGCTGACCTGGGCCACCTGACAGTCTGAGGTAGCAAGGTCGCTACATCAGAACCACTACTCGGGAAGCCAGGTGGCTTCCTGTCACTATATCAGAACTGACATCTGGAGAGACAGGTGGCTTTGGCTAAGAGTGGGAGCTTAGGAGATGTCTTGTCCAATGGCCCAGTTTCTAGAAGTGGAGGTGACTTGACTCTGTAACCAAGACAGGACCTCAGAGCCCAGCCCCAGTCAGGCCATCTCCTAGCTAAAGAAAGGCCTCCTCACTAGACCCCAGGAAACAGAGGCATTTTGTTCGTCCCATGCCAGCTATTAGGATCTTCCTCCTCCTCCTTCCTCTTCACCTTCCTCCTCTTTCTCCTGGTGCCTCTTCAGTCTCCCTGTTTTGGTCCCTTGGACTCTTCAATGATGCTATAATCAAGCCCCCCAACCAACCTAATGACTCCAAACTGATTAAATCAATTTAAAATTTCTAACCTGTGGGAGCAAACATACACCTGAATTCTCATTACTCTCAATTCAGCTGGGAATCTAGGAGGGGCTGGGGCAGTGGACAGCTGCCAACTGTCACTGCACGGTAAGAGTAGTGGGTACGGTCTTTGCTTTTTACCTCGCCTGGGCAGCATGGGGATGCTCTAGGATCTTGGGGCTCCACAGCATCCCTCTGGCCTTCCCAGCCCCCAGCTGGCACCTCAGTATGTCTGGTTTTGCCTAAACCACCTTTGGCCACCTCCCTCCTCTCTTCTTGTCAGGCACAGATTGAGGTATTCTTTGGGCAGAGCCAGGGCCATGTTCCTCCAGCTGAAACCAACTCATGCCCTCTCTCTGCTTCAGGTACATGGCTCTTGTCATGCCTGATGTGTGTGCCTCTGTCCGGTCCCTGGTCCCTGTCCAAGTTTAAATGAAGTCTGTCTTTCTATCACCACACTCCCTGGGCTCCCCACCCACCCCAGCTCATTCACTGGGTCCTTCTGACACCAGTTAGCCACCCTATGAGCCGACTACAGAACCCACATCAACAGGACTCCCCACCAGGATGGCAGACTCACACGGTGGGCCCGCTGAATGCTGGGAGCTGGAGCTCCCCATGACCCCTTCCTCATAGCCAGGAGTTTTCTAGAATGCTGTCTCAGAACTTGGAAACATGTCTCTATGGCTAGTGGTATGTTTATAAAGGAGACTGGAGATTACAGACAGACAGCCACAGGGACAAGGACACGGGGAGCAGTCAGGAAGGCTCCAGAGGGCAGAGAGTTTCTGCCCTGTGCAGTTTGGGATACGCATCCCTCCCAGCACCAGTGTGTGCCCTCGGGCCTGGGGCCTCTGAACCCTCTGGGTTCATCGTGTGGGGACCATTGACTCAGTTGTGGTCCATGGCTGTCTGTACTGACTCACCCTGGAGGCCAGGATGCCACAGGGGTCCCAGCCCTAAGTTACCTGGGCTACTGAACCCCCTCATTTGCATAGGCTCAGGCAAAGCCCAAAGGGCCTCATGGAAAACAAAACAGTCTCCTCCCATCTCCTTCATGAGGACATTCTGAAGGCCTTGAGAGGCTGTGCCGGGTGGCAGGAAGACTTAAATGTACCAGCCCTGCCAGTAGACATATCGAGCCCTCCCTCAAGACCCCAGCTCTGCCCAGGCAGTCCTGGTAGGGTTTATTCCGAGCAGGGTGGAGGATGCGCACACAGACAAATGGACACAGGCCCCGAGTGATGCCAAGCAAGGTAAGGACACAGAGCGTCCTCTATGGTCAACTCGCTCAGCTCTGCTCTGGTGCCCTCCAGTGGCTTTCTTCCAGACCAGCAGCTGACACAACAAACCAGGAGAACTCAGAAGTCTGGGAGGTCATTGCTGGGCAGCTCCGTTTAGGAGAGTAGGGAGTGAGCCAAAGCTGGGGGCGTGGTGGTGTGAAGAGCGGGGGGGGGGGGGGGGAGAGGCAGGCAGCTTTAGAACAGACCCATCTTATTCCATGCGTAGGTATGCATGGCCATGTGAGTTTATGCGCACCACATGTGTCCCGAAACCTCTGGAGACCAGAGGCAGCGAATCCCCTGGAGGTGGAGTTATAGAGGGTTATGAGCCACCATGTGGGTGCTGGGATTTGAACCAGAGTCCTCTGCAAGAGTAATATGCACTCTTAACCTCTGAACCTTCTCTTCAGTCTGGGCCTAGGAGACTTTGGAGAGAGATTTCACGGCAAGATGTGCAAGTGAATGCTTTTCTTAGGGAGGTTCCCTAAGAGAGCCTCTTCTCTAGGGAGTCGTCACAGGCCCACCCCAGACTGCCATGTGGCAAAGAAAAGGGCTCCTCCTCCCTGCACTGTGCTGCACAGAGAAAGAAAGGCGTCCTGGGAGGGGACGGAGGTCAGTCGGGGAAGGAGGCAGAGCAGGACGCAGACCTTCAGATCACCTGCACAGGAGGGCTCCAAAGGCTACTTGTTTCCATTTTTTCTTTTAAGATTTGATTAAGGATTTTTTTTTAAAATTCCATTTGTACAGGTGGCTATACAGATCGCAGATGATAGAGCATAGCTAGATCATAGATCACAGATAGGTCATATATAGATCACAGGCCCCGGGGGAGAACCTGCTATTACTGTTCTGCTAAATGGCAATAGTAATTTTTTTTTTTTGAGACAGGGTCTCTATAGGTAACCTGTTCACTAAGAAGACCAGGTTGGACTTGAACTCACAGAGTTCTGCCTCCTGAGTCCTGGGATTAGAAGTGTGTACTTAGTTTTATACCCATAGATTAGTGCTTCTCTCAACCCTCCCGGAGAAGTTTCTTCTGCAGGAGATGGTGTTTAACATAGACACGCATGTGGAGAATAATGGCACCGTGGCAACTTACAGAAGAATTTACTTGGGGTTTACAGTTTCAGAGGGCAGGGCAGGTGGGCATGGACCCAGAGTGATGGCTGAGACACAGAGAAAAGACAGAGAGAGAGACAGAGAGAGAGACAGAGAGACAGAGAGACAGAGAGAGAGAGAGA
>NC_022014.1:81462837-81469393 GCF_000317375.1 Microtus ochrogaster
CTGAGAATGGCATAGGCTTTTGGGACCTCCAAGCCTGCTCCCAGTACCATACCTCCCCAGCAAGGCACATGCTCAGTTCTAAGTGGGACATCTACACCACACCTCATCCAGGAAGAGAGAGCAGAGTGTGAGAGTCATGGATGTGAGGTTCTGATGACTCCAAGGGAACACAGCAGGGCGCTTGCAAACAAAGATGAAGTCACAGCAGTAGTGGCGACATTCAGGCCTGAGACACAATCTCAGCACGGAGAGGAGGTGGGTACGAGGTCCCACCCGGAGCTGAGGAACTATCGGCATCTCATAATTGCTGGGACAGGGAGCCCGTTTTCTTTAACAATAGGTCTACCACAGTCCAGGACAGGCTCCACACTCGAGAGTGTTGGGGAAACACAAGTTGGACGCAATGGGGGTGGGGAGAGAGAGAACAAAATTGTGTGTGGAGAGAGAGATAGGGGTGGATCTGGGAGGGGATGGGCAGGGAACGAATGTGATCAAATATATGAGATTCCCAAATAATTAAAGAAAAATGTTATTTTATAAATTACATTTGAGCCAGTTAGTGGTGCCCCAAACCTTTAATCCTCAGGAGGCAGAGGCAGGTGGAGCTCTGAGTTCAAGTCCAGCCTGGTCTACAGAGTGAGTTCCAGGACAGCCGGGGCTATAGAGAAATCTTGCCTCACAAAACCAAACCAAGCCAAACCAAAACCAAACAGAAGAAACTGCATTTGATTTTTTCGTGTGCATGCATACATGCTTTCTTGCCCTTCATCATCTGGGGCCTGTGGAGGGGATTGAACTCAGGACATCAGGCTGGGCTGCAAACCCCTTTACCCACTGAGCCATCTTTCAAGTCTTGTTTGTTCTCTTTTAACTCTTTTTTAACTCTTTATACTATGTCATTGTCCTAGTTAGAGTTTCTGTTGCTGTGAGGAAACAGCACGACCAAAGCGACGTGCTAAAGAAAGGATTGGTTGGTTCACGCTTCCACATCGTAGTTCATCGCTGAGTACAGTCAGGGCAGAAGCTCAAACAGGGCAGGAACCTGGAGGCAGGAGCTGCTACCGAAGCCATGGAGGGGAGCTGCTGGCTGGCTTGCTCTCCATGGCTTGCTTAAGTTGTTTTCTTATAGAACTTGGAATTGTTGGGGGAATGTTTGTTTACACTGTGCGATGATGTGTTGCTGTAATTGGTTTAATAAAGAGCTGACTAGCCAGTAGCTAGGCAGGAAAGACTAGGCAGGACTTTAGGGGGAGGGGGGAAAAGAGGAATCTAGGTGCACAAGGGAGATACCAGCAAGACACAGAGAGAATCAGACATACAGAATGGAAGAAAGGTAAAAAGTCACATGGTTGTCGTGGTCCGGTGGCAGCCTGGACCCTAAATTATTTCTCTGGGCCAACATAAACTATGTCTCTGGACCGGCGTGGAGGCGCGGGAATAAAGACAACTCACATGGCTTTATCAGGAGGGAGATTCTCAGTGATCCCTCATGGAATCCTGAGTTCACATCCTGAAAAAAATTCCTCTCATTTATTCTCCAAACAGCTTTTTTACCAAAAACATAAACTGAGGGGTAAATTCATTAGCATTCTGTTTCCTAGGTAACCAGGTGAATGGCTTTTAGTCACGTCCACACCTGCCTGTGTTTCCTCTGTCATGTCTTCCTGGTCAGTATGCTAGCTCAGTCACGTAGGCTGGAATTAGCACCTCTATTCAGGCATTCTCCAAATTACAAAGAAAGGAGCAAAACACTATTCCGACCTTTGTTAGGGTAGTGACAGCCTGTCTGGAAGGTATGTGACTGCTTCAGGCACTAACTATGGCCTGAGAGCCTGGTTGTCACACCGTGTAGAAATATGGGCCTACACATGGTAGGACATAGATGAATAGAAACAGGTTAATTTGAGTTATAAGATTTAGTTGGGAACAAGCCTAAGCTAAATGTCTTTCAGAATTAATAATAAGTCTTCATGTCATTACTGGGGATTTGGTTATCCATGGAAAATCAGACGAGAAAGCTTACTACATAGAACTCTCTGCCCAGGTGTGGCCCCACCCACAATGGGCTGGGCCCGCCCACATCAATCAATCACTAAGAAAATACTCTACTGGCTTGCCTACAGCCTGATCTTTAGGAGGCATTATCTTGAGATTCCCTCCTCTTCAATGACTCTAGCCTGTGTCAAGCTGACATAAAACCAGCCAGAACTGCCATGGACACGTTCACTCGTTCAATCATCTGTTTGTTTCCTGACTTATTTGTTCAAACAAAGTCTGAAAATCACTGGTCTGGTAATGTCACTCAATGTCCTGGGTAGGCCTAAAATGTGTGATCCTCCTGCCTCAGCCATCGGAGTGCTGAGATGCCAGGCAAGCCCCAGCATGCCTAGCTTGAACACAGGACGACAAGACCTTTCTGGGTGGCTGAATAACACGCCATTCTGCAGTTGCGCAAAGGATTCAACCTTTCCTGTGAGAGGCTCTTCCTGCAGTGCGAGCTCGCCCACCCGGAGCCTGCGTGCTGAGAGGACTGTCTGCGGCACCCCAGGCCATGCACCCGTGTGCAGCAGTGAGTCAGCAGGCTCAACTAACGTGACCATCTGGAATCCAAAGGGCTCAGCTTCCGGGGTCAAAGGAACACATTCCAACAATTTGCTTTAAGCATTTGAATTGGCTTCAGTTTGGAATTCTAGAACCAGAAATATTTCGTTGTATAAAACAGATGGGGTATTCCCACGGGTTGAGTACGGTGGGTTTATAGGTAGAGGGGGATGGGGAAGGCAGTTGGGGGAGGTTCACTTCAAGTTACTGTTAATAGCTTGCACTTAAGACTGGCCCCTGAAGCCCCTGTGTTGAAGGCTTGCTCTCTAACTGTTGGGTTATGAGCAGACCGCATCTCAAGGGTCATGGACCACGAGGAGGCTAAGGGATCACGTGAAGGTGGACTGAAGCCTCTGAGTGCGTGAGCGAGATCAGCCTTCCCTCCCCTAAGCTGACTTGCTCAAGGCGTTCAGTCACGGTGGCGAAGGGATGTGGATGTGGACACATGCGCCAGAACGGCTGAAGTTAACAAGTGTGGACGGCAGGAAGTGCCGGTGAGGACCCGAGTGATGGGACTCACTGGAGGGGAACGGAAGTCAGACAATGCTGCCAGGGTGCTCGGCGAGGTCTGCACAGTTCCATTTCTGTTGCTCTGACAAAAGGACAGCTCAGAGGAGAAAGGGCTCATTTTAGTCCACAGTTGTTCATCATGAGGACATTCAGCAGGAACACGCAGCTGGTCACCTCAGAGAGAAATGAATGCATGCATGCTCTCTTGCTGACTTGCTCAGTTTCTTCATTCCCATATACTGGTAAGGACCCCTTTACCTAGGGAATGGTGCTGCCCACAGTGGGCTGGGTCTTCCCACAATGGTTAACTCACAGACATGCACACAAGTCAACCCAATGCAGGCAATCCATCATTGAGACTCTCTTTCCTTATGTTTCTAGGTTGTGTAAAGTTGGGTAACCTCTGCTTTCACAAGTGGGATACACATGTGCACGTGCACACATGCATGCACACACACATTCTTGTTGGTTATAAAAGAGTTAGGGGAGACATCACTGTCCAGGACCCAAAGGCAACACTCTCCCAGGATGCCCCTACAGCATCTAAGGATGATCCAGGGCCCCACGGGCCACCCAGCACGCAGTATCCCCCTCCTGCCTGACCCCTGATTCTGGCCATCTTCTGTTCAGGCACCTGCTGATGCTTGAAGCGTCTCCCACTTGTCCATCCTTACGGTCTTTGTCCCTCTGCCCTGACACGGATTCAAGGGCTTCTGGAGGCACTGTTGGTCACCACGCCTCTTCCTTCTCCCTGCCCGTGCCCTCCTCTGTCTCCCACTATTGTTTAGCTGCATCCCAGCCTGGCAGTCTCTTCTCACAGATGCCCCTGTTCTCAGTCAGGTCAGCACAGCTCACCAGCTTGATACCCATGGCTACATCCACCCTGTTCCTCTGTGGCGATCCCGGGCCAGGGCTTGGCTGTTTGCTCTTTGTTGTCAACCTCCCGGACTGGCTCACACTCTCATTCCCCATCCCCCAGAAGCCAGCACCCCTACCCTCCAAACGCCAGAAGAAGCCAGCAACACCTACTGCATGAATGAACCAGCATCATGAGACGCACATGTGACTTTAATGATTTCTGATTAGTGACAGTGATGGACTGAGCTGCTGCAGTGGGCATCAGAAATCCCGCAGGACCTCACAGAACATGCTTGTACCTGCAATGGGAGCCTTGGGGGCTCAGCTCTGGAGCGAGTGCTGCCTGAAATCTAGTAAAAATTTAAAGCTCATAGAGTGGAAACTGGGGAAGATCTGGTGGCGGGCTGCTGGAAGGGGTTAAGGAGGGGACACATGGTGGTCTCCATCGACCACCTACTCCAAGTCAGTGGCATTAGTCAGGTAGAAGGGGCGAATGACCACACGGAAGCTGCTGAAGGCCCCTGAGGTGCAGGGAAAGAGGGAGGAGATCTTGGAACTATTGGTGTCCAGGGCACTGGGGATAGGGGCCTTGGAGCCTTCAAAGTTGGTGACATCCACCACACTGTACCCTCCACACAGCATCAGCACCTTGTTTTCGTAGTCAATGCTAGAATCGGAGTAGGCGGACTTGGTGAGGCCCATCACAGGGAGCTCGTCAGGGGTGCAAGAGAAGCCATAGTTCCAGCAGCTCTGGACAGTGGGGAG
The DNA here is from genome assembly GCF_000317375.1 of Microtus ochrogaster. Classification (NCBI taxonomy): domain Eukaryota; kingdom Metazoa; phylum Chordata; class Mammalia; order Rodentia; family Cricetidae; genus Microtus; species Microtus ochrogaster. The sequence goes on from NC_022014.1 coordinate 81,467,572, forward strand.
GTAGTAGGCTGACCAGGAGACCAGCCTGTCCCTGAAAAGAAAGCTGGGGTGCTGTGGGGTCTGGAAGGACTGGTAGGAGCTGTACTGGCCTCTTGAGCCATAACCGTATGAGTAGTATTGACGGTAGTTATACATTTGGACGTCCCGTGACCTTGAGGACCGGGCTGTCACGAAGGCACTCCAGGTTGAGGAGGTATAAAGCCGGGGCTTGTAGATGTCCTCGGTGAGGTTGAAGCCTCTGTACCTGATCAGCACTGAGAAAGGCACGGTGTGGAACTCCAGGGCCTGCATGATCTTCCTTTGGAACAGCGCCTGGTGACCCTGGTACAAGGACAGGTTGAACTGCAGCTCAAACAGCTCCTGGGGCAGCATCATAGGGAATCGGACCTTCTCCACCAGGCGCTCTACGTCCTCGTGGGAGATGCCACTTTCTCTGCTCCACTGATCCACTGCCTTCAGCAAGTCCAGCTCGCTAGACACGGCCAGCTCACTGTTGGAGAGGAGAGCCTGGAGCAAGGCGGTGGGAACGGTCAGCCAGGCCTCAGCCTGCGTCAGAGGCTCAAAGTTCCAGGCCAGGAACTGTACGCACAGTTCTTCCAGCACAGAGTCCCGGGTGGCCTGTGCATAGGCATAGAGGTCCAGGGGCGTGTGGAAACTGGGGTCCTGGGGGAGGAGGGTGGCGAAGAGCCGTCCGCAGTAGTCTCGAAGCTGTGTGGCCTCATAAGCTGAGGCTAGCTTGTGCAAGCACTTGACAGAGGACATGGTGACCTCGATTCTTCGGGTGTAAAAGTACCTGGGAGTGGGAGGTAAGTTAGGAGTCTGAAGCCTGCCCCGACGGACAGCAGCTGTGTTTGGCCTGCTCTCCCACACAGCTACCTGTTACAGCTTCCCCGCTGACCTTACTCCAGGGTGCTCCCACTGGGGGGCTCTGTCCTCCGCAATCTCACACTGACAGCAACTTTAGGGTGTCAGGCCACGGGGTGGATGATTGTTGGCACGCACGCTCACAGCCACTTCCTTCCTCATCTGTGAACGCCCTCCCCTGGGGGGCTTCCACCTGCATCCCCTGCTCTCTCTGATGTCACAGGGAGCCTTGGTCAGTAAGGTCCCTGCTGGGTTCCTGTGGGTACCTCTCTCCCCCCAAGCATCTGCTCCCTGTCAGGTGACAATGGCTCCTTGGTCACCTTTTATCTGCTTCCCTGGGACTCTGAGCCATGCAAGGGTCTGAGTCCACCATGCCCAGAGTGACATCCTCCCCTTTGTACACACGTGTTCAAGTAGAGCTGAGGGTCCCTGCCGTTGTCTTCACAGCACCCCAGAGGTTGTGAGGGCCACTTTTTCCTCTGGACTGACCCCTCACACACAGCCTGAGATAGACCCTTCGTAAAATCATCTCATAAGGAGAACATGGGACAGAAGGGTGCTGCCACCACTCCCCCCCCTGCTTTTGAAGGAAGGAGGACCAGGAAAAAGGATTCACACCAGTTTCTAATTCTCGTCCCACACCAGAGTGGTTCCTCGGGCTGCTGGCAGCTCTAAGTGCTACGGGAGGCTGAGATGTGCCCGGATTCTTGTGAGTGTCTGTCTTCATGCCTCCCCCATGCCCACATGGCCCAGTCTTAGGTTCCGGAAATCAGAGTAGGTCTCCCGGCCCTGCCCATCCTTTTCAAAAAAAAAAAAAAATCACATATCCAGAGAGGGGAAAGGCCCAGTGCTAGCAGCAAGAAGTGGCTTGAGGGACTGCAGGAGCCGCCTAGGGGACTCCTGTGTCTCCTGCGACTGAGCCCAGGTGTGTGTGTGTGTGTGTGTGTGTGTGTGTGTG
>NC_022014.1:81469533-81476479 GCF_000317375.1 Microtus ochrogaster
CCAGGCCACAGCTGGGACGAGGGGGGGAGCAGGAAGGCAGAGATGGCATCTGCTCCACCCTCCACTGTGTCTTAGACACAGAATTCACCAGGAGGACACAGGATCCCTGCCAGGTTTGCATACTAGGCTGGGAGCCAACGGTTCTAATCTGGGTTTAATCGCCAGTATTGTTCTCATAAATGTCACGTTCTGTTATATAAAGCCTCGTGTCATAAGGACAAGAGAGAATCCTTTTTAATAAATGCTCTGTTTTAAAGTCCTAGGTGTGGACCCTGCGTGATCTTAACAATGCAGCAGGGAGGATGCAGAGAAGGGTTGTGGCAGAGGCCGGGGATGGATGTGGACGCCACTAATTGTCTCCTCTCATCCTGAGAATCCTGCACCTGACCCGACAGGAGCCAGGGGTAGTCTGTGAAGACTCCCCAGAGGAGCGCACTTTTCCTCCTCCCTTCACAGACAGTTCTGAAGTCACTGCTTCCTGCCATGGGAAGGGAAGAGTCTTAGCTGAAGCTGGCAAGATGGCTCAGCAGCCAGTCGATCGCTACCAAGTCTGATGACCTGAGCTGATCCCCAGAACCCACATGGTGGAGGGAGAGAAGCTACTCTGACTTCCACATACGCCCTGTGGGGCCCACACAAATAATCACACAAGAACCTAGGTGTGTGTGTGTGTGTGTTATGTGTTTGTACATGTGTGTGTGTGTTATGTGTTTGTACGTGTGTGTGTAGGTGTGTGTATGTGCATGTGCGTAGGGGTATGTGTGTGTATGTGTTTGTACATGTGTGTAGGTGTCTGTGTATGGGTATGTGTGTGACTTCTTTTTTTTTTTAAAGATTTATTTATTTATTATGTACACAGTGTTCAGCCTCCATGCCTACAGGCCAGAAGAGGGCACCAGATCTCATTACAGATGGTTGTGAGCCACCATGTGGTTGCTGGGAATTGAACTCAGGACCTCTGGAAGAGCAACCAATGCTCTTAACCTCTGAGCCATCTCTCCAGCCCCCCACCTTTTTTTAAAGATTTATTTATTTTATGCATGAGAGATATCTGCATGTACACCTTTATGCCAGAAGAGGGCATCAGATACCACTAGAGATGTTTGTGAGCAAACATGCAGTTTCTGGGAATTGAACTCATGACCTCTGGAAGAGCAGTCAGTACTCTTAACTGCTGAGCCATCTCTCCAGCCTGTGTGTGACTTCTAACACGTCTAAGGTACATGACAGAGAGAGGAGAGGGCTTATGAGTATGTCTTACTTACAATGTCTGTGCCTTCCCAACGGCCCAGGCGGGAAGCCTTTCTAGCCTTGCTGTAGGAGATCTATGCTGCCTAGTGCCCTCCCAGGTGGCTCACAGAGAAGCTCTAGGTCTGGTACTCCATGCTAGGTCATAACCTCAGAATATAAAAAAAAAATTCTTACACGAGCACATGATGGTTTGGAGAATGCACGTATCTGTGTGCGCTGGATGTGGGTAAGAGCACATGTGTGCACACTAGTTCAGTGTGCATGGATGCTTGCACACTAGAGTGCAGTGGTGGTCTGAATCAGAACGGCCCCCATAGGCCATGCTTGATCACCGGGGAGCGACACTGTTAGAAAGGATGGGAAGGGCTGTGAGGTGTGGCCTTGCTGGAAGAGCTGTGTTATTGGGGTGGGCGGAGAGGTTGAAAAGCCCATGAGGCCCAGTCTCTCTCCGTCTGTGGATCGGATGTAAGGCTCTCAGCTACTCTTCCAGCAACAGCCTGCACGCGTCCATGCTCCACACCCACCGCCACGTTGACAACGGACTAAAGCTCTGGAGCTGCAAGCAAGTCCTTGGTTACATGCTTTTAGCTGCAAGCAAGCCCTCCGTTACATGCTTTTATCTGAAGAGTCGCCTTGGTCATGGTGTCTCTTCACAGCAAAAGAACAGTAACTAAGACGAGCAGACAAACAGGCACACAGAAAAGCGAGGCTCAGATGCACAAGCATGTGTTTCTACAAGGGCAGGATGCATTTGGACGCATACGTACATGTGTGTGCACACGCGCATGCACTCACGCACATGCGCACGTGCAAAGGCAGTTGAGTATTCAGACGTACGAACGTTCAATGCTTCCGTGCAAGTGCAGGGAGCATCTGGGTGTGACTGTGTTCACACAAGTGCAGCAAGCATTCAGATGTGTCTCCATGTGGCTGCAGATAGATGGGAGAGTTTGCTACTGCTTGTTGCTGTCCCTCTTTTTAATGGTTGATAGCTACGGCTATCCTAGCCAGCAACTGCAACTCCACCGCTACCAGCAGCGGTTAGCCTGCAAGAGCCACAGCCCGAGGGTATTCCCTCAGCACCAACTCCTTCAAAGCTACAAAGGGAACTTATCTAAATCTCTGTCCCTCTAAAGAACTAAAGATGCAAGGGTTGAGGTAGAATCCTGCTTCCCAGAGAAGCGGAATAGCAAACAGCTCACCTAGCTCATCTTCTTACTGCTTGTACTTCTCAGCCCGCCTTATAAACTCTTTTCCACCTGGTTCCTCCTCTAACTTCCTGTCAGCTAGTTACTGACACAGCCTCCTGACCGCAGCTAAATTTGCTTAACCAAACACATCTTTGCATCATTAAACAAATGTTCCGGAGCACAAACAAAAGCAACACACCTTAAAATAATATTCTACGACAGTTTGCCTGCGAGTACAGCCGTGTGCAGTGGGAAGAAGCATGCACACGGCTGCATGGCTGTGTGATGTGCAGGTACATGTGTATGGGTGTTGCACGAGCACAGGATCAGATGTGCAGGGCCCATCTACTTACCTTGCTGCCCCACCCTAGCACAGTGGACGCTGCAGCGACTAGGAGGAGCGTGTAGCCCAAGGCACGACCGGAGCTGAAGGCGTGGCTTACCTGAGGAAGTCTCTGACCACAGGCATGCACTCCGCATCCACTCTCATGAGGACACTTCTGCCCACTGCCTGCTGCAGGGCCTGGGCCTCCGGGTTGGTGTTCAGGATCAGCTTGTGGACACAGAGGGTCAGATCTCCATGCCCCTCCCCTGTCACCTGGATGAACAGGTCGCAGTCCTGCTGACTGTCAAAGATCCGGCCCAGCGCATCTGGGAGATCTCCAGAGAGGTCCAGGACGTGGACACCACTGGTTTCTGGGAGAGACAGAGGGAGTTGCTGTGTGAGGCTTTGGGCTCTGTAAACCATTTTCTCTGACTCAAAGCTGCATTTGACCCTTGGGAGTCATGTTCTTCATCTGTGCCAGCCATCCTGGTACCTGGCTTTGCTCAGAAGGGAAAAACGCAGGATGGAACAGGCCGTGAGGAAGGGTGCAGCTGCCCTCTGAACCTCATGAAACAGGAGCAGGCCCTCCTGGCCTCTCTGGTCACATGTGGCCCTGTGCCCTGATACACCCAGAGGCTGCTCCCTGGACCCCACTCAGGCACTGTGTTTGGTTTGTGGCGAGCGCTCTGGAGTCTGAATGAGAACGGCTCCCACAGGTTCATATATTTGAATGCTTGTCACAGGGAAGTGGCATTGTTTGAAAGGATGAGAAGGGCGGTGAAGTGCAGCCTTGCTGGAGGAGCTGTGTTAGTAGGAGTGGGCTTTTGAGGTTTCAGAGGGAGAGGGACGGAGCATTAAGTCTATCTCCTACACCCAGTGAACAGCCTGAGAAGTCAGGGTTCCATGGTAATCTCACACTAGAACTTGGGCCTCCCCATTCCCGAGGAGATAAGTCCTTGAGGGGCTATGGCATGCCTGTGGGCACCCCCACTTTTCCCTGCCTCCCAAGGCCTAATCCAGAACCACATGGAACATCACTGGTTGCCTAGGAGGGTTGGCTTGATTTTTACTTTTAGACTGGGTGGGCTGGCTCCTTGGTGTCTCCTCTCACTGTGGACCCTAGCGTCTACCTCCATCTTCCTGTCCACATTGTTCCCTGGCTGGAGGGGCCTCCTGTCCTCCCAGCACCCTGCACAGCTTAGTCTATCCATGAGGCCCCTCCAGTATGAGCCTTCCACCCCCGATCAAATTCTCCCATGCTTGTCTGACCTTGTGGGAGTCAATACCCTCGTGCCTCAGTTCCCAAACTCGGGACAGAGGGGAGTCTCCAGGAACCCCACAGGCTAGCCCAGGAAGAAAAGCTCCCACTGAGTCTCAGACACAGGAGGTGAAGAGCTGGAATGGGGTCAGAGTTCGGCAGGTAGGGCTCTGGGCACCTGTGTCCTTGACCCCAGCCAATCAGAACTGCTACAACCTGTGCCCGGGGAACTAGGCAACGCAACAGAACACGTAATAACCCTAAGACCCTGTGCCTTAGAGAGCCAACACCCTCACACAGGTGTCATCCATAAATGGGATACAGTCCCTGACCCATAACCCACTGCCCTGCTACAGAAGCTTCCCTAACACAGGAAACACAATGGGCTCTCCCGGAGGAAGTGAAGTTGTCATACATCCCAGCCACACCCAGGGCACCACTCTCAATGTCTGCGTACACAGGGGGAGGGGCACGGGCATAACCCTTGCTTCACCCAGGTGCTGGGCGGGCAAGGGCGGCTCACCGTTAGAGCAGATGACGCCTGCATCCTTCTCATGCCCGCAGCGGCTCTTCAGCCAACCCAGGGAGCTGCAGTTGGCCAGCGAGGGCTCTGTCCCTGTGCACTCCACCTCGTCCAGCATGACGGGTCCCCTTCCTGTGGGCACAAGAGGAAGTCAGGGGCCACACTGGAGGAGGAGCTGGACCCTTGGTGGAGAGTAGGTCCTGCAACAGTACTGCTCACTGGCACAGCGGGGATGTTTGAGGGGCATTACTAAGCGACCTCAGCTTTTCGGGGGGGTTGTCATAGCAGCCCACACCTGGTCCAAAGGCAGCTCTGCCCAGCGCCCGAGTGGCGTTCTCATAGCCCAGGGCTCGGCAGACGACGTTGGCATCTAAAATGTTCCAGAGGTTGTCACACACTGTCCCCCATTGGCCTCTGTAGAAGATCTCCACGCGGCCTTCGTTGGCTGAGGCCCCGTTAACCAGACGCATGTCCCCATCTTCTGTACCTGTTGGGAAAGTGGGGGTCAGCTGGGAGGAGGGTTGGCCTGTTTTGGTGCCCATCCCCATGACCTCGATGCTTCTGGGGTGAAGGTTACCCCAACTAGGGTGCAGTGGGGTTGCTCTCGAAACACTTCAGAGCCTCCCCTCCATGTGTGAAACGCTACCCACTGAGGAGCCGAGAACGCTCTCTGAGGACCCCATGGAGGCCACGGCCTTTCGGTTTCTCAGCTTTGGGCCTTTTGCTCTAAGAGAGCACCGTGGCTCTCCATCCTGCAGAGTGGATGGAGGTGGTGACCCATGGGAAGGCCTGGGAGAGGAAGAGGCCTCTTGCTGGCTCTCTGGAATGCTGGCCTGAGGGGACAGGTGACCCCTAGACACAGGCAGAGAGCAGATGCCCTTGTCCCTGCAGTGTTGGTCTAAAGCAGACAACCTGAGCCAGAGAGAGTCTGTAATCCGGCAAGGCAGTCAAGGGGCTCCCATCTCTGCCAATGCTCAGAGGGTCAGCAAGTAGCTGGGTGCTTGAATTTGGGGCTCATTCATGCTAAAGAGGGCATTCAGCTGAGGGTGCAGGATGACCGCCCCCCCCCCAGGGGCTCTCTGAATTCTAACCTGCGTCCCAAGGCCACCCACTCCAGGACAGCACAGGCTCGGCACCCCCTCCTTGGCCACAGTTGGGATTCCCTCAGTGAACAGTTGAGTTTCACTCAGGTTTCACCTGAGTGGCCCCCGGGCCCAGGGGAACCCCAGCCACACGCCACCATCATTTGGGATTGACTGGGCTCCACATGGAGAGACTTCCGAGACATGGCACCTCGTAGGATGACACCTGGGTTTTCTGTGAGGAGGTGACCCACAGGGCAAGGTGGAGCAGCCTTGAAGACTTCTGTTTTGGGCATTTGCCAGCGGGCATGACTCACCTTGAGTCCCTGGAACCAGCAACCACACAGAGAGGAGCCATAGGAGTGCCATGGCCTGGTCTAGAAGCCCAACCCTGCAGCAGAAGGGACAGCACAATGAGTCTGGTGACAGTTCTCCACTGCAGACTGATGTGAGATCCCCTCTGTGTGTTGTGAATATCATTGGTTAATAAGGAAACTGCTTTGGGCCTATAGCAGAGCTATAGGGGAACAGAGCTGGGGTGGGGGGGACTAAACTGAATGCTGGGAGAGAGGAGACAGAGACAGATAGAAGCCATGTAGCCCCACGGGAGACAGACGCTGGAACTTTACCCAGTAAGCCACTGCCACGTGGCAATACATAGATTAATGGAGATGGGTTAAAATAATATGTAAGAGTTAGCCAATAAGAAGATAGAGCTAAGGGGCCAAACAGTGATTTAATTAATACAGTTTCTGTGTGGTTATTTCCAGTCTGAGTTACTGAGCAGCTGGGAACCAAGAAGCCTGTTTCAACAGCAGACCAGCAGTCCCACGGTCTCGTCAGCCCTGCTGGTGGAGGACTGGGCAGTTTTGTGGGTGGTCCCTCTTCTGCAGGGCTCATATGGCCATGTGATGGCTCTCATGTAGGCCTCTGGGGAACAATCTTCAGGCCAGTAAGAAGGTGGAACAGGTGGGTGAGGGCTCTGGGCAATGAGCACCCAGGAAACACAAGGGCTGTGTCTTGGGGATAGACAAGGTTTAAGCCTGCTAACAGTTGGCCTTAAGTGACAGAGACAGTGCAGAAGGGTCTGGGCCTCCAGGGTGTGAAGTGGGGGTGAGTGGGAGATGTGAAGTGGGAGGTGGGTGGGAGGTCTGAAGTAAGGATGGGTGGGAGGTGTGAAGTGGGGGTGGGTAAAATGTGTGAAATGGGGATGGGAGGGTGGGGATGAGTGGGAGGTGGGAGGTGGGGGTGGGTAGGGTGTGCAAAACGGGGATGGGTGGGAAGTATGAAGTGGGGATGAGTGGGAGGTGGGAGGTG
>NC_022014.1:81476728-81482192 GCF_000317375.1 Microtus ochrogaster
AGGAACTCAATTTAGGCTATGACTTAAGCTCTTGCCTGTCTGTGCTCTACCCAGGCACTGTCCCTCAGTCCCTGCAAGGATAGGGATGACCCACAGAGCAGGCAACACCCACTCAACTCCCAGGCTTGGTTCTGGCTAGTGGGTGGTGCTGTTTTGAGCACCATCTACAGGGCAAGAGTTGGTAACCTCAAGTTGTTTCTTTGTTACTTAGACCAGAGGCCCAGGGACAGGCAAGAGAGCTATCCCAGGACCAGCAGAAACACCAGGATTGCCCCTCACCCCCACTCCAGTCCCCCTCGCGCCACCCCACCAACCCTGTCCCTGACACTTCTGCACTAGATCAGCATGAAGGGCCTCTGGATCCCAGCCCACTTGTAGCAGTCCTGGCGGGGTGAAGATGATCTCAAGAGACTTGTGCTCCGCCCACTTTGGCTATTAAATTACTGAAACAAGGCTCCCAAGGAGCTGGAATTTTCCGAGGCATCTCATGCTGAGTGCGGTGACAGCTTCACCAGGGGGTGCTTGTCTCCAGGATAGAGATTTACAGCCCATGCAACGACAAGGCCAGCCTAGTTATACACACCTGTAGCCCCCCATTTAAATCTAAACCTCATGTCAGTACCTCAAGGGGCTCAAGGGGGAGGCCGATCTGTTCATCTTCTCAACATAGCCCCATGAGATAAAGCTCCTTTTTTATGGTTTTCCCTATATTGTATCTTTAACTGGACTGCGGTAGATGGGTGGCTGAGCCTGGTTATCAAGGGAGCTGTCTGGGCATAGGCTCTGACCATTGCATCCTGTACCGCATCACTGGGTGGGAAACTTGGCCCTTGCTGCTGTGCACCCTCCCCGCCCCACTCAGCAGGTTCCTGAAGCCAGCCGTACAATAAACAAGACCCCAGAGCGGTAAGCCAGTTCACACCCCAAGTGAACTCGCTGAGGTGAGAGTCAAAGGACCCCAGATGGCACAGCTAGCGAGCTCTAGGTGGGGGTCTGCCCAGGGGTGCCCTGGGTTCCGGGAAACCTGAGTCCCACGGCAGACTACACCGGGTGCTCATTCTCTCCATTCATCATAAGCTGTGGCCAATAGGTTTGTGTGTGCTGAGTCAGGAACTCGATGCCTCGGGAACATTGCGGGTGTGTAGATGAGGCTGTCCTCTGCCTGACTCCTTCATGTGGGAAGTTGGGACAAGTCTGCCTATGCTGGCTCATACAGTAGCTCTGCAGGTAGGCACAGCCCTGGGTGAGAGTCCACAGACCCAGGAGAGGGCCGAGGGCTCAATTCCAAGCCACTTCTCCCTTCAGCTGATGCTTGTTCAGCAAACAGCCCACCCAATTGTACACCAACCCTGCAGGTAGAGGAGGAGCACAATGGGTCCCGTGCTCAGTGGCCGGCTAGGGATCATGCCGTGTGGACTGGGGACTCACCTGGAAGTGAGAGACAGTAGTTACCCGTCTGTAGGGTCAGCTGCTGAAAGTGGTCCCAGAGCCTCCCTGCTGGCTGCAATCAGAAGACCGCTGTAGACTGTCCGCCGGAGAGAGGCACCACCATGCGGTTTTTCTCAGCCTTGTCTCAGGAAATGCTTTATAAACCTAGTCTGCTTTCGATTTCCAGAAAACACATGACAGAGGCCGCTCCTGGGGTTGGCTGCAGACAAGGCTAGAAGCCCTCTGCTTGTTCACTGCTCTGCTGGGGGGATGGCAGGCACCCAAGTGCCTTGTGGCTGAGCAGATAAAACAGCAATGCTCAGGCACCTAGCCTAGGTGCTACGCTGTGTTTGACCAGCCAGATGCACGTCCAGGCAGGCACCCTGGGTGGGGTGGGGGTGGGGACAGCATGGAGGTGCTGGGAAGGTAATGCATGTGGGCTTGGGAGCAGAGGCTCAGGAACAGACTGTGTCTATGAGCATGGATGTGGGCTGTGCAATCCTTGCCTGGACCTGGGGAGGCGGGCTGTGCTCATGCACAAAGCTACCATGCTGGTGTGTGGACCAGAGTGCGTCACGCCTGAGGATCAGGTATAGAGACAAAAAGCCAAAGGTAGAAAGCAAGGCTGGGATCTTGAGGTGGACTAGTGGTTAAGAGTATGGCCTGCCCTTACATGGGACCTGAATTCAATTCCCAGCACCCATGTTGGTTGGCTCAGAACAGCCAGTAACTCAACTCCAGGGAGATCTGACACTTGTGGTTTCTGTGGGCACCCACACTCAAGTGTACACACACAATACACACATTTTTAAAAATTAAATCTTAGAAGGCTCCTACAATACCTAGTTTAAAGGGGAAAAACAGTTAATCAGGCATGGCGGCATCCACTTTTAATTGGGGGGCAGAGTTTGTATAGCAAGTGGGTAAGGGCACTTGCAGCCAGTCCTGGTGATATGAGTTTGATCCCTGGGACTCACTGCAGGGGAAAACTGACTCCTGTAAGTCGTCTTCAGGTCTCTGCATGTGTACCATGGCATGTATGTCCACACATGTGGGCACAGATGGTAAATAAGTGTAAAAAGCTAAATAAAAATCAGAGAGGACTGGGGAGACGGCTCAGTGGCTAAGAACACTTGTTGCTCTTGCAAAGGATCTAGGTTCAGGTCACAGCACCCACACGGTGGCTCATGACCACCCATAACTCCAGTTCTAAAGAACACAATGCCGTCTCCTGATCTCCATGGAGCACCAGGCACACATGTGGGGCACATCTATACACGCTGACAAAAGCAACTATGCATAAAACACATTAAAATAAAAACATTAAAAAGGCTAACTTCCCCAGACTTATGATAACGCTATGCAGTGGGGGCCTAATTCCTAACCGTCCCTGCGCCTCACCCTTGCCTCTAGAGTTAGGACCTCAAGACACTGAGCTGTCCTGGTGAACTCTGCCTTAAGGATCTGTCACTGACGGCCCAGGAGGCAAGGCCAGGTGACTTCTAATTGGTATACAATCACCTGCTCCTTTTCAGCTGTATGATTCTTTTACAGTTTACTTGCTGTTTCTGTCCTCAGTGTCCACTGTTTTCTAAGGTTCACTGATTTCACGTGTGTGCGCATTTTGTCTGTATTTAGCACACCACGTGCGTCAGATGCCCTGGAACTGGAGCTACAGATGATTGAGCTGTGGGTGCTGGGAATGGACTCAACAGCTGAGCGTTCTCTCCAGCGCCATCCCCAAGTGTTATTCTTTACTAAACCTTTTACACCAATTCTAAATCCTTTCATCCCTGTGCCCTGGGCTCTGTGACCCAGGCATGACAACAGGGAGGCCCTGAGACCTGGGAGCACCAAGCCCAGACAGGAAGTGGTGAGCAGACATGCTGAGTTCCCAAACATGCCTGACAGTACTGTAGTCTCCTGAGGGCCCCGTGCGGCTGGGTATAGAACACCAACGGGGGCCGGCCAGAATTACCTGTGACAGACACTGATGTCCACATCAGTCTGTGGGAGAGAGGCACTGGTGTTTTGGAAACCCCAGGAAATTCTGGAAAGCACTTTGGATTTACCCCAAAGTTTTGAGCCCCAGAGCCTAGAGGTCAGAAGTCAATGACTGGCTGAGATGCTGTTTCCAGGGTCTAGGGCGTAGCAGTCCTGGGAAAACCATGCAGAGAGCTATAGGCAGAGACAGGCCTGACCCTACAGAGATGTCCAAGCTTGATGAACTGGGGGCTAACTCGTGGCTTCTGTCACCTTGGATCAGACTGTGAAAAGGAGGAAGGGGGTGCTTGGGTGCTGGCCTGTCTGATGCCTCCATCCCTGGTCAGCCCCATCAGACAGCGGGGGCCCAGAGCCCTATGCTTCCCATGGAGGGAAGGATGCTAGGTCACAGGGGTAGGGTCATCACAAGATGTGTGGTCTGCAGCAGGCCCAGCTGCTCTGTGGCCACTCCAAAGTCAAAGGATGGGTCTTGCATAGGCCCAGACATTGCAACACGGGGATTTCCAGGCCAGGCTCCAGGAATTTGAGCTCCCTCCAGCAACTCCGTGATGCATCTGGAGTCCCAGAGTAAATGTAGGGAAGAACAAGCTGAGGGGACAAGTGGCCCTGCTTCCAGTTCAGCTGCCCAGTGTGGGGACCTATGGGGGGCTGTGGACCCCCAGACCCTGAGTTCCCTTTGAACGGCTTGTTTTTCCCGTGCTTGCAGATGCTCTGAGCAAAACAACTTGTTTTCCTCTGCTCTGGGCAGCACACAGAGAGCTGGGGCGTGGCCAGAGCCCTATGTAAGCTTCCTCTGAACACAATAAACTTGGCATTCTTGTATCAAGGACGACCCATGTTCCTCTGTCTGTGCGTGCGTTTTTAAGTCTTCAGCATAGTTCCCAGCCGCGTGCCGACCTGTAGCAGCCACAGGTGTAGTACCTTATAGCGAGTAGTACAGACGTTGAGTTTTACAGCCCAGGGTCGTCCCCCCCCTCCCACAACTGTGATCATCTTTAACAGGGGCCTGGAGGTTACAATGGCCTCTTCGGGATAATGCCCTGAAGAGATTGGGGCACAGTGAGTGAATTCTAGCAGATCCCAAGTCCCCTCCCAATACTGTATGCACAGTAGGAGACAAGAGCCTCATCAGTGCCAAGACAGCTGTCAATCACGGAGACCCTGGCAGAAGAGAAGCCTCCAAAAGAAATGCCCAATTCCTGGAAGACAAGGGCCTCCTGGCTTCTCGTTTCTTTTGCTTTGCATTTGTGGCCCCCCACGCCCAGCCTTGAAAGTCAGGCCCCACTTCTCCATTCTCTGGCCACAGAATAAACCCGTGATTTTCTTTGCTTTTTAACACTAAATGCAAAATGGTCTCTTAAGGTAACAGGGTGAAGTATGACCAAACAGTCTTTGTTTAGGGGAGTCTCTCGTGAAAAGGGGTGGTACACTGGTAACTTCCTTACTCCTTTGGGGTGCTCTTGGCCTCAGCCTGGGGACTTGTGTGCATCCTCGGAGGGACACGTCTCCACAAGCTCTGCGGTCATCTGTCAGCAAACTCTCCAGGCCTGGTGCCCTCACTCAAATGACCGGCATGTGAACATCATTTGTATGCACGCTGGTCCCTGCAGCCCAGGACAGTGGTTCCAGGATGACCTGCATAGAAGCTGGACGACAGGGAGGGCAGAGACAGATAGCCACATCCCTCCCTCTGCCAACCAGAAAACTGAGGTAGTGGATTACAAGAAACTGTAATTTTCCCAGGGGCCTCAACTGAGGAAGGAAAAGCTGAGGCCTGGTGCCAGCCAGAGGAGACCCTTGTCTCCTAGAAGGCATCCACATGGTCTGGCCGGACAGCCCAGGAGCCAGGGCCAGACACAATGATGGGTCAGTGATGGGCAGGACCACACCATGACCAGGCGTAATTCTTGCCCTCTATTTAAACATAACTGTATGCCAGGAACCCGAAGATGGACTTGAAGAGCCTCTCTCTCTCTCTCTCTCTCTCTCTCTCTCTCTCTCTGTGAGGACAGGTGCCACCGGGAGGCATATG
>NC_022014.1:81482744-81485339 GCF_000317375.1 Microtus ochrogaster
CTTGCATACTACAGGATGGTCAGGAGCTACAGGCGTAGTACTGTATAGCACAAAGTACAGACACCGGGGTTTAACAGGGAGAGGTGGGGTGGGATAGAGCCTGAAGTACTGGAGACAGCCTTACACACTGCTCTTGCCATGAGATCCTAGATCCAAGCCTGGAGTTGTGAGGAGCTTATCATGACCCCAAAGCTTGCAACCCCACTTGTTTAGACACATCGGGACAGAGCCCTTGGCAACAGCCAACACAGAAGACAAGAGAAGCACAGTCCCCTGACACTTTATTGTTTACAAAACAAATGGAGGGGGGGGAAGGACACAATCACTCTGCTTCTGTCAGGGAAAGGAAGGTGAAGGCTGTGCTGTGTTGCCTCAGGGTCACACTGACTCCACAGGGTTCATTTTCTCCCTTTCAGTTTAGAAGCACACTCGAACACAGTTGACACACATCGAAGAGGTATGGCTTAGCTCTCAGCAACACACAGACAGTACACAAAGATGTCACCGTCACCAGTCAACAGGCTGCCATGTGGGTAGTGAGAGCCCCAGTGGCAGTGGTCTGCCTCGCTTCCCAGAGGAAGGGGCTTATGAGGGCCATCAGAGACCTGTGCCTGCGCCAGTACCCGTGTCCTAGCCTAAGGGCGTTGCAGGATGACTAAGGTGGCTGCTACCTACAGGGCAACCTCTGACCCTGACTCTGCAGCCTTTGCTCTTGAGCATGAACAGAAAGTGACAGAAAACAGGAGAAGGCTGCTAAATGCTCACTGGGAGCCAGCAAAAAATGCAGGGGACAACAGGGACAGGTCTCTAGAGCCCTCCCTCAGCCACTGCTGGGAAGGGAAGACATGGCAGCTTCTGAAGTTGCTAGAAGGCAGAAGCCAAGGATCCAGAGACCCTTTCTGTAAAAGATAATTTCGCCATTGCAGCTATGTTGATGATTCTGTTGCTGCAGGGAGTAGATGTGGGAACTCCACCTTCACTGTGTGATAAGACTTGGTGACTGTTCTGTAGAAAAGGAAATTACCTTAATAAAAATAAGTTAATAATTCAAAGGCCTGCAGAGCCCCAGATCCTCCCGAGGGCCATGGGAAGCAGCAATCCTGCGCTAGAATGATTTCAGCAGTGTGGGCAGGTGTGTCCCAAGGGGTGGGGCCCTTGCCCTGCCGTGTAAACATTTACTTTCCAAGGGTCTGCACACAGGAGGAAGAGGGGTGCCTTGGAGTGCCTATCTGGCAGGCCCACCCTCAAACTGCCTTGTGCTCCCAGGGTGAGGCTGAGACTCAGCACACCAGTTGCCTCAGATACTTACTGGCCAGAGAACTCGGAAAGGCAAGAGCTGGAGGAAAGGAGAGGCGTGGCTGGATTTTGAAGGCCAGTGCTCAAAAGGCACCTGCAGCAGTGACCAATCCCTACCACAAGGTGGCAGTGCAGAGTGAGGCATGGGTAGGCAGAGACCCTGCCTTTCCTGTACAGGACTCCTGCCTGCCCTCGCTCCCAGCTTCAGAACGTCTCCTGAAGCTGTGTCACATGGCCTGGGACTCAGTTTCCTATTCTGGAAACCTCTATCCAGGCATACAGCTCAGTTAAAAAAGAAAACAACAAACAAGTCAAAGTGTGTTCCTCTGGTTTTTATGAAATTGAGTCCTGGCAGTGCCTCAGGCGATTTGCCTACGCCTTGCCAGGCATGGGAACTTTACTCATCTAGATGAACTCTATCCCTTCATACTTGACACTGCCGATCTTAGTCTCTGGAAGCAGGAAGCGGCCATCTAGCGTGAAGGCCATGATGTAGGTGGCAATCCTGCCACTGTCCTCTTCTGACTTGAGAGCCACGATGATCTGGTCGTCAGTGTTAGGGATGAATTTGAAAGATGAGAAGCCATGTGTGGGGACCAGCTCCCCCACACGCCTCACGGAGATGTCCTTGAAGTCTGGGGCTGCGCTCAGCAGGAGGTTGCTGCCCTTGCGCTCATCGGCCCTCTCGCTGTAGCGTTCGTGGCTGGCCCGGCGTGGCAGGAAGAACCAGCGCTGCAGCGTGTCACTCCAGCAGGCGGATTCGTGGATGAGGTAGCCTGGGGTCACAGCACAGACCTACAGTCACCATACATCACAGTCTTGCCATCCCAGAGACGACATTTGATGGTCTCACTCCACCCTTTGCAATAATCCCCAGCCCTTTGGAGGACAGCCTACAGCTGATCTGGGTTATCTAGGGCAGCCATGTGCAGACACAGCACAGCCAGAGCCTAACGCTGAGTGGGCAGGGCTTCATGTCCCCACTAGCTGCCCTCAGGTCCCCATAGAGGCTGCAGCCTTCACCAGTTCTTTTTTTTTTTTCCCTTGGTGCTGATCACAGGGCACACAGGAGGTCAGAGAGTCAAAAGGGGAAACCCAGCAAGCAGAGCAGCAGCCATGAAGCTGAGGTGAAGCACCCACGGAAGAGTTCTCTGGGTCTTGGCTCCCTGCTGCACTTTGTCCCACACCCGACTCAGCCTCCTTCAGACAAAGATCACACTCAGAGCCCAGGGGAAGGCACCTCAGTCCCTACCCATCTCCTCCTCTGCTTATGAGCATTGTAGCTGGACACCCAGTTCT
>NC_022014.1:81485652-81497377 GCF_000317375.1 Microtus ochrogaster
CCAGCGGCAGCTCTCAAAGCATTGTAGCTGGACACCCAGTTCTCGTGGTCCACGCTGCCCCTGTGGCCTACCACCTTCACCCACTCGGGGTTCTCGTTCATCACCTCCCCTGTGGTGGTGGTCCACTCCTTGCCCAGGCCACCCACATACAGGTGCTCGTCCTTCACAGCAAGCCACTCAGCTTTGAATCCTGGGGCAACAAGAGGGGCGAGCCTGAGACCCTGGTCCCCATGTCCCATGCCCAGCCTGGCTCTTGCCTGTGCTACTGTCAACTGCATCCAGAGTGGTGCCAAGCCTCTTGGATGTCATAAGTTACCTTCCTTGAGGTTCACTGCAGGCTGGGATAAGAGGCCCTGAAGGGAGCCTGGCAGAGCCAGAGTGGGTCCCCGAGTCCACGTCTGCTTCTTTCTTACCCCCTTTCTTCCAAGGAGCCTGTCTCCTGGGCGACAGCTCAAGACCTGCATTAGACCATCCCAGACCTCCTGTGCTGCAGCAATCCGAGCTTCCAAGTGCTCTGTGGAGCCGGTTACCTGCCACTGAGGACCACCCATTGCCACCACTGTGTGGGTCTGTTCTTCCCACAGCCGGGGAAGGAAGTAGAAGGACAGGGTCTTTAGGATCTTTAGGTCTTTAGGCAGCAACCCTCACCATCCTCGCCTTCACCTCAGAGCATTTACTCCAGAGCTCTCCTTCCTGACGTTCCCACAGGCTAGCTCTCTATCTTCTGCACACTCCCTAGCCCCTGGGAGGCCAAAGTTGCACCTGCCTCCCCACTGTAGAAGGACGGAGGCCCCTGACACCCCCCGGAGTGACTCTGGAGGGACTGGCATGATTCCTGTAGCCCTAGTGACCGCATGAGTCTTCTGAGCTGCCTCCATGAGAAGCTGCTCCATTTGCCAGACTTGGGACCCTACTGGATGAACAACCACAGATCAGCCCCCAGTACCCCATTATCCAGCATTCTTCCCACTCAGGGGAAAGCCACCTCACATCCCGAAGGTTACAGGCAGGAAATGGGTGAACAACACTATCACTGTACCCAGGTGGAGACGGCCTCTCCCGAGAGCCCAGCCTTGGACAAACACTAGTGATTTCCTCACCCAGGCCAGGCCTGGCAGGCAGTGAGAGGGCCAACGAAGGCAGCTCTCCTTCCACCAGAGGAGTCTGCTGTGGGGACATAGCAGATCTGCTGTCCCCTACCCTGAGAGGCAGCAGCTCCTCTCTGCTACACATGGGGCTCAGGTGTCACTGCTGCTCCACACAGAGACCCTCGGACTGGGCTCACAGCAGCCTGGGTAGCGGCACCGACCTGTGGCCCCAATAAATTGATTAGAGCCTGAGATCACGGTGAACCACTGAGTATCCAGTTTGAAGGTGAGCACCTGCCGAGAGTGATACTGTCTATGACACACTGTGTCTTAGGAGCACACGATGAGGACCCAGGTCCCAGAAGCAGCAAGGGGGGCAATGGACATAGCCTTGGCTCTACTTACCCTTCTCCACGGTTCCGTCACCATCAGAAAGGATCACCCAGGGCACTGCTTTGGTGCCTTCGATCTGGTAGATGACCCCTGTACGGTCGTCCACAGAGTACAGTTTCCCATTGAAGACAATCAGGTCAGAGAGCTCCATGCCCCGCCCCTTTTCTGCCAGGTGGGACTCCAGGACTCCATGGTCTTTATCCCACTCCACAGTCACCTTGTCCCCACTGTCTGACAGGGTCAGATGGCCTTTCTTAAGGTAACTAAACCAAGTGTTCTCCTCCTGGGCCCTGGACCCTGTGTCCAGGTCAGCAATGACTGCGATCCGGTAGCGAGTCCCACCTGGAGTCCTCTGTGGCAGGGACAGGGGGTAGGTGTCATTGTAGCGAGACACACGATCCGGGCTGAACCTCCGGCTGTGTGCATTGTGGGCGGGGGATCTGCCCGGTACTGGGGCCTGATGATGGGAGTACAGCAGCCAGAGGAGGGCAGCACCCACAAAGGAAGTCAGGATCACCCTCCAGCGGGGGCGGAAGCGAGGGTCTGTGGCCTTGGTCATGGAGGCCAGCACAGGAAGGCCCCCTACAGTGATCCGGAGGGAGTGCATAGGCTCATTCCATTCCCGGTGGTCAAAGGGCTGGATGGGCATCAGACTGCGCGCTAGGCAGGACCTAGATCAGGGAGAGGAGAGCAGCAGTAAGCTCCGGAGGACACTTCTCCAGTCCTGAGTCAGCCTCATTCAGCAGAGACAGCACTTCATGGCGGTAGTGTACTGGCCAAACCCTGACCCCAGCACGGAGGTCAGCTGTTCTTCAGCAGGATGACAAGTGTTTCCAAAGTAATAAAGCAGAGGGGACGGAAGGCGAGGGCTAGTGCCTGCAGCTGGCAGATGCTCTAACAGACGTGTAGATATGAGCCTGACTTGTCTCTTGAAATCTTCTCTAACCACTCTGCTCCCTAGGCTACTGCCCGGGCAGGGCCTCCCTCGTATCAGACTGGGGTCACTGAGCCTTTACTTCCTGAGCAGGTTCTGTAATGTTCAACACAAAAAAGATGTGTAGGCAGCACAAACGCTCTGCTACTGTTTTTGGTGCTGTCTCTCAGCACTGCCTACCGTACAACTTGGGGCATGCTTTTGGCTCCAGGTCCAAGCTGGACTCTATACCATGGCACAGCTACAGGCCCAGAACACTGGAGGAAGCTGGGAATTCTACCTCCTCACAGCTGCCTGCCCTGCCTGCTCCTAGCAGACCACAACAGTTCAGTGCCACAAAGCCTCCACACCAGTGCTGACTGTGGTGGAGAGGTGTGTCTCCTGCCCAGAAGGTATGGCCGCCACTGCTCTTAGTCCTTCAGTCCTTCCTCTGACATTCGTGGGTGCCACTGTACTCCAATCACAAGATTCTCCTATCCAGGGGCTGCAGAGGTGCTCTCCCCATGCTGTAGGCTGCTCAGCAAGGGCAGGAGAAGGTTCTCTGGCCTTTGGGGCCACTGTGCCAACAAAGTGTCCCCACCCCATGCTGGCAGTGTCTCCTCAGGACTCCCTCAGGCTCTCCTCACACACTTCCTATTGCCATGGCTTCGGCGGTTAGACCCAGCATATCAGTATTATATCCTTATCCCGGATGTGGTACTGAGCTCTGCCAAGTGACAAATACTGCCACATTCCAATCCTCACTTGCACCTTAGACACTATTTTAAAATATAAGCCTGAGTTCCCCAGCCTCAAGCCAATTAACCCACAAGCACGACCACCAAGTCAAGATTCTCATAAAACCCACAGAAAAGGTGCAGCTTTTATGTAGATGTCATGCTTCAAACTGCCACAGTGACAAGAAGTGGCCTCAGCACCTTCCTCTGCCTTCCCCAATGGCGGCGGTTTTCCATCCAAAGCCTGTGACTCACGAGTCATCCCGCCATGCCAACAGTCTCCCTGGTCCTCTGCAGCCACTCTCCTCCTCAGAGCCCTTTGCCACCCAGTAGCCAGCCCTACTTGCTATGCAACCTCTGAGGGCTCCCTGGTCCTCCCTGGCATCCTCTTGGTCCCAAACACTAAGCATGAGGGTCCTCATTTCCAGGGCAAACCTCACCACCCCCTTGCCCAGGAGACCTGCTCTGTTCTGCATAGCTGATTCACTCGCACCCCCAGGGTTCCTGGGAGGCTCCTCACATCTGCTCTCTTTCTGTTGAGAACTCCATAGGGTCAGGGCTTCCTGCTCCATCTCTGGCACCCAGCTCAGAGCTTGCAGCCAAGAGAAAATTGGCACACATCTTCCGAAGGGGTCAAAGATCAACACCATGGTGAGGTTCCCTTCAGTCGTTCTGAAAGTGCACTGCTCCAGATCAAGGCCCTGATAAACAAGCCACTCAGCTGCCCAGCGTGAGCCACAGGCCCAACAGATATGATCACTATACAGAGTGCTATGCACTATGAACCGTCATCATCCTCAGTCTCTGCAACCCGCACACTTGGCTGTGTTCAAAACACTCTGCATTCCTGTGAGCCACCACACCTTCAGCTCAAGTCACCAGCCCGCCTGATCTAAGAGGCCCCTGGAGCAGCTGAGACAGGACACAGCCCATAGCCCCACAACTCTGTTCAGGGAAAGGGACCCTTTGGGCTACCCCAGTGGACTGACACGGGTTCCTTGGCCCCTGCTTTGGTCTGCAGACATCCTATCCACCTGGCTGGCTCATGTGTGCTCCTGGACTGTCTTCTCCGGGACATGAACAGAGAGAGGAATGCAAGTCCATGTAGGAGCAGGTCTCCCCGGCCGCTCTAGTGCCCTGCTCAGCATCTCAAGAGCACCACACTCAATGTGCTCTCTTCCACCGTGCTGCCCTGGCCCGGGTCTGCACTCCTGAGCTACACTGTCCCTCCTATAGCCAGGGAGACTTCTCTACTGGCCTTAGCAGGTGTCTTTATAGCCTAGACACCTCCCCTGATTGCAGACCAGCTTCTTGGCAGAACACAGGCCATGCAGGAGCCCCGGAAAGTGCCCTAACAGCCATGCTGTCACTGTATGACCCTCTCTGGCCATGTGTTCTTGCCCAGCAAGTCATCCCTCCCGCGGGAGGCTGCTACCATCACTATCCCCTACCCAAGAGCCTTCCACGCCAGTTCAGACTTTGAGGGAGTGATTAAGGACCTCATGAGAAGGCTGTCCAGGACAAAAATGCAATCATAGGTATTTCTTTCCTCTTTGTAGAGACAGGGTCTGGCCTTGAACTCGAGACAGTTCTTCTGCCTCAGCCTTCTGTGATGAGCTTTCGTGTGTGTGTGTATAAAAGGCAGGGAGGAATGGATAGAGAGAAGGTCCCATGACTACAGAGACAGAGGTTGGGGTGTTGATACGGCCCCAAACCCAGAAATGCATGAGAAGCTGGAGGAAAAAGAATGAGTTCCTCCCTAGAACCTTTGGAAAGAGCTCTAAGACACCCTAATTTCTGCCCTGTAGCAATGACAATGACACCGAGAATTCTGGGTCACTAACTCTCCAGACTTGTATGTAACATGCGGGTCACCTCAGACTACTGTATACGTCATTCTCTATAGTACACTAGGAACCCAGACCCCTCCGGACGGTGGCCCAAGGACCACCTGCACTCAGCCAACCCATACCTCAAGGGAAGGGACTGTCCGAGAGCGAGAGACAGGAAACCAATGGGGCTCAGGCACCTTTGATTAAAGGGGGGGGGGTGCTGCTCTCCATAATATCAGGCTTCTAGAAACAGCTCCTGCCTTCCAGAAGCCTCTGTGAATATCCCCATTAGATGGCCTTCCGCTGGTCTTCCTTTCCTTCTCTAGGAAGACAGTTTCAAGTCAGTTCCTTTTCCACTGGTGTCCTTGGACCATGGCTGCTTAGTGCTCAAGAATGACTGTGTCCTGTGGCTGCAGATGCTGACAAGGCCACAAGACAGGAGCCAGTAGATGCAAGGGACCAGACAGACCACAGTCCCAGGAAAGGACAGGCTTGGGGTTGTCTCCTGCCACCCCCCACAGGAACCCTGAGGTCATTATGAAGTCTACATGGTTGTGACAAGAAAGTTTGTCCATCTGACCTGAGCACTGTAAAGTCACAGTTCCTTCAGGACAGCCTGGGGCACTGGAACGTGGCCTGCAGACGGGGTCTCCCCAGGCTCTGAGCCAGAGCCAACCCTACTCCCGCAGACATGACCAGAAAGAGCCAATCAGAAGTGCCTAGCATCCAAAGGTCCCCTTCCTCCCCACCCTCTTATGCAGTGAGTCTTGAAGAGCTAACTTCAACATAAAACACAAGGCCATATCTCACATTAGACACATGCATCTGTCTGTCCACTCCAAAGGACGTTTCTAGATGACCAAAGGAAAAGCCACGCCACAGAGGGCACCTACCTCCATGGGCAACCTTGGGTCTGTACAGCACTCTGTGGACTACAGCCAAGGTGGCCTGTTCCTCCCTCTTGCTTCCTTCACAAGAGGCCAGTGTGTGTAAGAGGTGGCAGCTCAAACAGGTTTAAGGCGGCTGCCAGAGCTGACTCCTCCCCTCCAGGATCAAGGAAGGGCCGTTCTTAGCGTGATTTTCTCGCCTCTCTCCTCACTCCTGCAGAAAGGGTGTCCCACTCCTTCCACACCAGAGAGGGGACAGGCCTCGTGTGTCTATTCAATCTGAAGCTCATTTCTTTATCATACGGTACCGCACAAAGCCCCTGAGCAGCAGACTGCTGGGGAAGGAGGCGGCAGACACCCAGAGCTTCCCAGCAGTCTCTGATGGCAGGTCCCTCGGAAACAAACCTGTGTACAGCCACCGCTTAGACACCTGGACATGGAGGCTGGCTCCAGGTTTTGGGTTTTGCCAAGCTCAGCATTGTACCTAAGAATTCCATGCCCGATGTAGGGCAGGTGGACAGTCCAGGGAGATGGGAAGAAAGGAAATGTGTGCTCCAGGGACTATGGAGGCCACTCAGCTCCTCCTCAAAGGTCATGTGTGGGATCTCTGACATCTGCACCCCACCCCACAGTGTCATGCACACAAGGCAGTGGGAATTCTCTCCTGAGTCAACTTCTGTGCTACTGGTGTAGGACTTTTTCCAGCCTGTTTTTAGGGCAGCTTCTCAGCAGGAGTGTTGTTTTCCTGGGCTGTAACTAGTTACTGGGGGCATAGTAGCAGAAACATCACACACCATTACTTCCCAGGCCTGCAGCAGTCTGGATTGGCCTCACCGGGCTACACCCAAAGGCTGGTCTCCTTTCCAAGACTTCTGGGGAAGATCCACTTCCTGGTCTCTGCCAGCACCCAAAGGTTGACCTCACTCCAGCCTGTGGCTCCTTCCTCCCCATTTAGGGCCAGCAATACTGACCCCACCAGTGGCTTTTCGCAGCCTTTCCCTCTTGCTCTCCTGCCTCCCTTACAGTCTGAGGAGCCCTGAGGTCACATTTGCCCTTGAGAAAACCTCCCCGGTTTCAGATGAGACATTTCCGCCTTGATTCCCTTTTATGCTCAATGTAGCATTCGCAGGGGCAACATGGCTGACTTGAGGCTCACTACAGTTCACACCAGGCCTTTCCGAGGGTGGGCAGAGAAGCTTCAGGACCCTTCCTGGTTTGCATCTGTGGCATCACAACACTGTCCCATCTGCTTCATCTGTATCCCCAGTGCCCTGTCTGGGTCAAAGGGACACCCCACACACTGGATGCCAGGGTGCCTGAAACCAGGGCTATGACAGTCCCAGACCGACTGAGCCCAGCACTCAATTCCAGAATGCATGCTTTCACCCTGGGGGCACAAGCTGCACTGTTCCAGAGCTTCTCTCCGTGCAGGCTCCGGGGACTGGATCTGCTGATGGGCCATGGTCACCTGTTCCTCACTGCGCACAGTTGCTCACTCTTGATGTGATGGCACTGACCTAAGCTTCTACCTCATTTCCTGTCCCTGCCCATACCAGACACAGGTGAAGCACTCAATGGCTGTGCCTACTGGAGAGAAACTGGGATTCAAGAGAGAAATGTCCACCAAGAGGAGCCCTAATGCTGCTCCATGCAGACTTATTAATAATAAGTATTTCTTTCCTAGCCAACTATCTTGTGTTGGTAAAAAAGAAAATAAGTTATGTGAAATCAGTATATAGGGCTCTAATTCCTTTGATACTGGCATTTAAGACAAGCTTGCCAGGAATTCTCCACACACACTGGCTTCCACTCTGCAGAGAAAGGAAGGCGTGTAGACAACAGCCCCGCATCCTGCAAGAGCACATGCTAACGTGCTGGACCACATACCTGCACAGCCACCTTGAGAACAGCCACACCGCAGTGAAGGACGGTCGGAGACTCAGATGACAGGGTCACACGTGTCTGTAAGAGCTCCACGGGTACACATGCCACGTTCAGGCAGAGGGTGAAAAGGGGGCACCTGCCTCCTGCACACTCTAGACCTTTCTTCCCACACCCTCTGCTCCGCGGGCACAGCAGATGGGGTGTGCTGTTGGGCAGCTGGGTAAAAATGCTCTCACGTACTCCACAGAGCAGCTGCAGGCTGTGGAAGCAAGGTCACAACTGTAAAGGGAAGGAGACTTAGCTGGTGCTCTGTGACACAAATCCCTTGTCTTATCCAGAAAGAACTAGGCTGGCTCCTCCAATGTACCTTCCACCAGGCCTCGGGACACACAGAAGGTGGAGGTCAGCAGCGAGGGCCTGTGGACTCACAGGTCCCAGCAGGACTGCCACGTTGAGATCTGGGGAGCAGCAAAAAGGACGGTCTGTGGGGCCCAGTCCAGAAAGATGGTCCTCAGTGAAGCTCCAAAGAGGGGCAGGGAGGAGGAACTACCAACACAGCTCTGCATGCACGACCCCTTGTTAAGTCTTAGGGGCTTGCCAGTTCTGGCCAGCCAGATGCCACTGACACCATGAGACCAGGTTCCCAGGTCTCTGCTTCAAGTCTATAGTTCTGAGACCGGAATGGGAAATGAAGCTGGTTACTGAGGTCCTCCTGAGCGACTGCAGGAAGGATGCTTGCAGGTGGAGGAGTGTCATGGGTGCCCGCGGCAGGAAGGATGGTCCAGGGGTTGCCAGTCTTGGAGGCTACGAGAACCCAGCTGAGAACCGGGTTGTACGTGCAGGCGAGGACTAGGGGGTGTGTGCAGAAGGGGCAGGGAGGGTAGTAAGAGGAAACAGCGCATAGTGCTGCCCAGAGGAAGGTGCAGTCTTCATTGAAGACGAGAGGCAGGACGGGGGCAGGAAGGTGGGCAGTTACAGGTGGGGACGGGGTGGGCGGATACGTGGCTCTGTTACAGATGCGAGCGAGTGTCAGACTGGGGAGGCCCAGGCGGGGCAGGGCGGGAAGAAGGGGCTGTCGCTAGGGGCTTGAAGCGTGCTAGTCCGGAGAGGAAGAGGTCTCCCACTTCTCCTCGGAGGCACAGCACTACACACTCATCAGAGGGGAACTCTCCCGTCCGTGACACCGGTCCCAGGCTAGCTGCGGAGGGAACCTGAGGTGCCCGGGAGCAGGCTGGAAGGGTGCGGGCGGCGACAGGCCCCAGAACCCGGCGGTGGAGGGCACCCGGCCGCAGGCGCGCCGTCACTCACCCACTGAGAGCCTGGCTCCGGGGCCCGCGGGCTGCCGCCTACCTGTGTAGGGCCGGACGGAGCGGGCGGCCACTTCCGCCCCGCCGCGCGCTCCCGGCAGCCTCTGCTCTGCGCCTGCGCCCCACTCCGGCCGCGCGCTCCCGGCAGCCTCTGCTCCGCACCTGCGTCCTTTCGCTCCGTGCGGCCTAGAGCCACGTCTTCCCGACAGTCTTTGCTCTGCGTGTGTTTCCCCCGCCTCCTAGCGCTCCGCTCTGCGCCTGCGCACTGTGTGTGTGGCTGCTGGGAGTTGTAGTTTTTCGCTTGGTCTTGGGCCCAACGTTGAAGTGGAAAGCGCAGCTGGAGGTGGCTGTCATTCTCCAGCTTCAAGGTTCCTTCCCTGATCCTCCCTGTCTTCGTCTCAGGAAGTTGTGAGGTTCAGACCCTGCTCGGCCGCCCTAGTTCTCTTTCAAGCCGGCTACAATGCAGTGATGTCCAGTTTCCACAGCCAGCACCAGCCAGGACCTGATTCCTGCACAGGATGGGGATGGCAGTGTGTCCTCATACTCGACTGTAGTCCACCTTTAACAACGGTGGCCCCCGATTCCTTTTTGTCCAGTCTCCTGCCTAGTCCTGAGTTCCTGTGCTGTGTGAACAGGCAGCCCATACCCGTGCAGGCTCAGACAGTGGTAGCACCGCAGGACTCTTGGGAAAGGCCCTCATCAGCCAGGGAGCATCAGTCTCATCTCCGGGTCTCCCGAAAGTCTTCTGGGAAGTAACTGGTGCACAAGGGGGTCGAATTCAAAATATGCAAGCCGCACACAGTGGGAAAAAAAAAAAAAAAACAACAAAAACCCCAGCCCTTTTCCCACCCTTCCTGTTCAGAAGCCGTGGCTACTGCTAGATTCTTGTGATCCCTGTGAAAAATGTCCTATAGGACACACGCTAGCGGCAGAACATAGACTAAATTACACATAAAACTGAAAATGTGCTGGGTCCCCTCCCCTGCTTGGGGTGGGAGACAGAACTTTCTTGAACTCACTGTTGCCTGTCAGACCAAACCGAGCTCTAAGCACACCTCGTTCTTCCTATAATTATTCTGAACTATGCACCCTTTATTTGTTAAAGCTTGTCCACTTAGGGAATAGCAGATTGTTCTCAGTATTTTTAAAGCATCGTGGGTATTCCTAACCATTCCACACGCCCTCTTACACCCTCAAAGGTCGACACGGTCCAGAAGATTCATTGTTCTCTTCTCATTCTTACCACATAGCTGTGTGGCTCCAAATAATACATTGCTTGATTCTGCCTGGTTTAACTTTTATAAAATAAAATAAAACTTTGAGGTAGATGGCAGTCCCAGTGTTCCTCAGGCAGTTTAATTTTGACAATTTGGTGGTACTAAATGTCCTCTCCTTGCCAGATTGCAGTTATGTGCATAAGAGTGTGTGTGCGCGCGCATGTGTGCACACACACATCATACATAAACACATTAGTATATGACTTGTTTTTATTGAGATAGGGGTCTTCCTGTGTAGCCCATGTTGGTTGCAAATCTGCAATGATCCTTCTTCCTCAGCCTCCTAAGTGAGATCACAGATGTGTTCCACCAGGTCTGGTGCTTCACACACACACACACACACACACACACACACACACTGCCTTTGTGTGGGTTTGTGCTCACAGGTGCACATGTGTGTGCACTCCCCTAAAGGCCAGAAGACAACCTTGGTGTAGCACCCAGTCATGATGACAAGCTCAATAGAAGCCTGAGTCTCAGTAGTTTACTCTGATTACAAGAAAGACCACAAACTGAGACTACCCAGGCACCACCCAGGAACAGACCATCCAAAGGAAATTCCTACATTCCAACCATTGCAGATAGGATCACCTGCCAGCACACATCCATTGCTTTTCACCAGACACTCCTAGACAAATATCAGCCAATCAGGGGTCCTGAACTTTAGAAACTCCTCACCCCACCTTTGTTACTATAAAAACCCAACCCTAACTGAGCTTCCGGCTCTCTGATCACTCCAATATGCTGAACACATGGAGAGATCGAGTTTGCAAACTTGTGTAAGAATAAAGGCTCTTTGCTTTTACATACAGAACTTGGTCTCCAAGTTATTGGGGGACTCCGTGATCTGGGCTGTTGTTCCTCAGGTGTCACCCCTCTTGTTTCCAGATGGCCTGTGAACTGATGGAGAAGGTGAGCCAGGGAGCCCCAGGCTTCACATGCTTCTTCCTCCCTTGCACTGGGATTGCAAGCACACATCACTATTGCAAGCATGCATCACTATTGCAAGCACACATCACTATTGCAAGCACACATCACTATTGCAAGTACACATCACTATTGCAAGCACGCATCACTATTGCAAGCATGCATCACTATTGCAAACATGCATCACTACTGCAACACACATCACTATTTTTTTTGGAGGATGCAGCTCTTTAATGGAATATTTTCAATTGTGTTTGCAAACATCAACACTGGGGGAAAACCAAGTCTTATTCCATCGGAGACTGCTGGGTAGCAGGCTCAGCGACCTCTACCTGAGCCTTAGCGACCCTCACAGGAGACAGCTGGGTGGAGGCCTCATCAACCTCCTCAAGAAGACACTGGGTCTCATCCTCTGGAGAAAGATCCTCCTCTTGTATCATTCGTGGGCGGTAATAATTAACCAAGTTGGAGATCATCTGG
>NC_022014.1:81497477-81497990 GCF_000317375.1 Microtus ochrogaster
AACTTGTGTAAGAATAAAGGCTCTTTGCTTTTACATACAGAACTTGGTCTCCAAGTTATTGGGGGACTCCGTGATCTGGGCATAACACTAGGCTGTTGTTCCTCAGGTGTCACCCCTCTTGTTTCCAGATGGCCTGTGAACTGATGGGAGCCCCAGGCTTCACATGCTTCTTCCTCCCTTGCACTGGGATTGCAAGCACGCATCACTATTGCAAGCATGCATCACTATTGCAAGCACACATCACTATTGCAAGCATGCATCACTATTGCAAGCATGCATCACTATTGCAAACACGCATCACTATTGCAAACATGCATCCCTACTGCAACACACATCACTATTGCAAGCATCAATAAATAAAATAAACTATAGCCATCTCTTTTTTTTTTTGTTTTGTTTTGTTTTTTTGTTTTTCGAGACAGGGTTTCTCTGAGGCTTTGGAGCCTGTCCTGGAACTAGCTCTGTAGACCAGGCTGGTCTCGAACTCACAGAGATTCGCCTGCCTCTGCCTCC
>NC_022014.1:81498162-81499943 GCF_000317375.1 Microtus ochrogaster
GGCCTTGTCATATCTTTGAACTACAATAACATCTCTTTAAGAAGGAATCCATCCTTCCCCACTACTATTGCATAATACTAACCTGATCAGAATGATGTCTCCATGGACACACAGCTCTCTTTAGAGGCTGTTAGGTTGCTCTGGTAGACATTTTTTTAAAAGTTTGCTTCAATAGTTCTTATCATCATCTCTTTGTAAGCCTTCATAAGCTGTTTGATACACTCTTTAGGGATGCTGAATAGATTGCTTTGAACCTGTAGAATTAGGAGACTACAGAGGTTTTTATGATATACAGTCTTCTACCCAATATTGTAAGGAAGTTATTTTATTCCACCCTAAAACATCCTTTTGGCGTATCTGTAATCTCATATTTCAACAACCCTTCTGGGGTAGCCTTGTGTTATCAGAGCACAACTATAAAATGGATCGAGGTTAAATTCCCAGAGGAAGAATCACTGGTGCAAGGATGTCTTCACGCAGGAGTGAGCACATGTCCCCCACAGCAGTTGGCGCATGGAACGACCCTCCTCAGGGTCAGCAGCGGCTCCATGCTCGAGCACAAACAGGTGTGGTTTGATTTTCATTCTTCTTCGCATCATGGGAGACTTCATCATGGCCTCCATAGGATCAGAAAAGGCATGCTGACTTTCCTCAGCCCACCCAGGGCTAGCCTGCACTCCTGGAGCATGGCAAAGTCATTGAATCTTGGTTTAAAGACACGAGAACCTTTGGAGATGAAGATCTAAAATCCAGGGAACCCAGGAAAGACTTTTTATTTTTGTTTTTGAAACATGTAGCCCAGGCTGTCCTCAAACTGGCTGTATATATATGAGGGTGACTCTGAACGTCTGATACTCCAGCCTCTACCTCCTAAGTCTCTGGGATTACAGGCGTGCACCAACAAACCTGGCCCGAGTGGTGCTGGGCACGGAGCCCAGGGCTTTGGGCATGTTCAGCAAGCTCCCTGCCAGCTGAGCTCCAGCTCTAGCCTGGGAATGTTATTCTAGCTCTTGGATCTGTTGGAGAAAGAACTTCGTATCTAAAGTGACTGGACCAAAGGGATCTGATCTAATGGGGCTAGGCAGAGCGGGAGGACCTGGCCGGAATGTGTGCTCAGCGTCTCCTTGGTCTCTCACTGTAGCAATACTTCCTGTCAGGTGTGAGACAAGACTCCTTCTGAAGTCATGTGACCTATCACCAAACAAGATACCTTTAAGAAATATAAGCTTTCTCTTTTTAAAAAATATGTATTTATTTATTTTTTTGTGTCTAATTGTTTTACCGATATGCACATGCACATGTGCTTGCCTGGTGCTCATGGGGGCTGGAAGAGGGAGTTGGATCCCATGGAACTGGGCAGTGGTGGCGCACGCCTTTAAATCCCAGCACTCAGGAGGCAGAGGCAGGCAGATCTCTGTGAGTTCGGGGCCAGCCTGGTCTGCAAGAGCTGGTTCCAGGACAGGCACCAAAGCCACAGAGAAACCCCATCTTGAAAAAAAATATTGTGTAACAATTTCCTACATGTATACAATGTATTTTGATCAAACCCACTTCGGTTCCCGCCCATACTTAGTGCTGTCTGCAGGGGAGCTGATCTTGTTAGCTCCATTCTGTGGGAAACCATAACTGTGGTGAGCTCATAGGGCAACAGCTGTGGCTTGTCCGGAAGACAGCATTTCACAGCAATCCTCCCCTCCTCCTTCACACTCCTCCCTCCTCCTCATACTCCTCCCTCCTCCTTTATACACTCCTCCCTCCTTTATACACTCCTCCCTCCTCCT
>NC_022014.1:81500653-81512385 GCF_000317375.1 Microtus ochrogaster
CTCCCCCCTCCTTGCTGGCAAGTGTCCACACAGCGGTGGAGACATTCATGTGCTGTTTCTCAAGTGAGTTCATGGCTGGATGTCTGTGGGGAAAGAGGAGTAGAGACAGGAAAGCTAAAGAAGGAGAGAGGTGTTGCTTCCAAGGGCCTGCCCACCCCACCCCACTCAGTCTTGGGTGTCCTGTTCTGAGTGCCTCTCTCCACATTCTGAACAGCTTGGGCCTGGACTGGGTGTAGTAAGGAAATGAATAAAGGACAGACACACAGAAAAGCTGATGTCACCTGGACTGTGCACTCTCTGATGAGGAACCAGCTTCTGCAACAGCCCCAGACTGGCGTGTGCAGCCCAGGGACCCGAGTTAGCTGGTCTCCTAGGAGGAGTCTGCAGGCTAGCAGTCCAGGCTGCAGACACCCAGCAAGAGGAAGCAGCCGTTGCTTATTTCCATGCACACTGGTCAATTGCTAGCGCTCTGACCCCAAGGAAGGCGCTGAGCTCCCTCTGAGCCACACTCCCTGGGCCTGAGGCGTTAGGGTTCTCGACGTGGTCATGCCCATGTGAGCAAGGCACGTCCGTCCCCTCAGGCTGTCACTCACTCAGGGCTTTCTCTGCTCCCTGCACACCTCCTTCCAGAGTGCTTTGGTCCCTGTGGCTCCGCATAAAAGGCGACTCATCCCTCTCTCCCACGGTCTTCAATTCTCTCACGGCTCCTCTTAGTTAAGTGCTTGGGATTGTGTCTTCCACCAGGGGGCGCTCTCACTTTATTTATCCCGTAAAATATTGCCTCAGGTTCACCCTTTGCCTCTGCGTTGAGAACGTGTATTACCAAAACAGAGGAAGCCTGTAGAGAGGGAGAAACTGAGGTAGGAGAGGTTAAACGTCTCAACGAAAGACGGGAAGTACGTGAATGGCCCCAGGAGGCGTGTGCTGACCTTGGAGAGGGACAACCCTTACATTTGAATTCTTCCAGCTGTGAGTCCTGTACAAGCCACGTGTCCGGCCTGTCCATGCAGCTGCTAATCCTGAGTTCCACCTGCCCAAGCCTCCCAGAATACAGTCGGCGCTAGGCGGGAGCCACGAGCTCGGGCCAGTGTCCAGGAGCCGGCCCGGGTGCCAGATTTCCTTTCCCATCTCAGCAACTTCTGCGGATCTCCGAGAGGCTCCCCCACCCGCCTCTTGGCAGTGGGACACCACCAATGGGAGCCTGCCTGTCGCACTACCCTTTGGAATGGAATTCAAAAGTCTGCAAAACCAGCCTTTGCCTGTGGGATAGCCGGGCAGACAGGCCCAGAATAGCTGGGTTGGCAGGATGTTAGGTCCCCAGTGGGAGACGCCATGGAGCTGCTAATGACATGCTGCACTTTTATGGGGAACCCAGTGCTGCCCCTACTGCAACCCAGGCCTCACAGCCCTTTCCAGCAATCAGAAAACAGCGACAGGGATGGCATGGCCAGGGAGGAGAAAAGAATAGCCAAATGGGGACTGGCTCAAAGTATGAGCGGGTGGGGGCGGGGAAGGACCACAACACCTATTGGACAAGCATGGGGACTGAGTTTTCAAAGGAAACCAGGTGGAAGGTGACCAACATCCCCTTCCAGCCTCTGCCCATCTGGATACACACACACACACACACACACACACACACACACACAGCACTACAATATGTCAGGGCACAGAGTATGCCCTCCACTGTGGGCTGCAGGAGACCCTCCAGTGACCCTCAAGTCCTTCTCGCAAGAGCTGCCCTGATCTAAGAGAGAGCCACTTGAGAATATGAAGGAAGCCTTTGAAGGTTTATCCCAGACACCCTTGGGTAGGTGCAGCCCCCATGGAATTCAGGGCGGAAGCAGCGTACAGCTCATTTGGGAAGTTGACAGGGAGATCCTGGAGGAGTGCTTGGTCTGATGTCTGTCCCATCTACTCAGGGCTGATGACCTCTGACCCAGGAGCTGCTGACCACAGCCCTGCTGCTGCCTTGGGCTTCATTTGTTAGGTTGTTGGTGTGGTTCACCATGACCCTCGTCTTAGCCCTGGAGGGACGGCTTAGGCTGTGTGGAAAACATTCAGGTTCTGGTTGCTTGGAGTGTTTGTGGCAGGGATGAAGGGAGACCAGGAAATCTGCAAAGCGTTCCCTGTCTTGCCAAACTTCCTGTCTTTCTTACAGCTTCAAAGCAGAAATGAGGTTGATGACAAGTGGCTTGAGGAGCCTAGCAAGCTGTCCAGCTCAGTGACACATTTTGTTTCTTCTATTACAGTGGCGTGCGTTGGCCTTTGGGCCTGGCTTTGTGAGTCCCTTTTGTCCGTTGGCCTATTGGGTTCGGTTGCCAATTGTGACAGTCTTCAGACACAACTCCATCTCTGTTCCCATCCCTTGGAATTCCCCTGAGCCTTCTGGCTTTCAGGCCTCATGGGAAGCCACAGGTTCCCTTTGCTGTGTTTGGTACAATGCTCCTCCTCTCGCAGTTTCCACTTCAAAGAAAATGAACAGGCTGCTTCTAGGTGTCTTGGGAGACATGGGGCTCAACCTAAGAGTCTGGAAGGCGAGAGGTTATGCAATACTAGTAGCTATCCTGGGTATTCTAGCACTTTCCATCCACTTCACCAACCTTTTTATTAACTATGTAGGACTCTTCATGTGTAGGGATGCTTATCCAAACTTCCCCAAATACAGCAGGCACAGTAGTGCATATATGTAGTTCCAGCAACTGGGAGGCTGAGGCAGAGGGATGGCTATTAGTTGGAAGCCATCCTGGTTTACTGAGTGAGGTTCTGTCACCAAAGGAAAACCAGAAAGAAGAAGGGGGACTTAGCTGCTAAGTGCTTTTTTGCAAGCCCTGAGACCCGAGTTCCAGTCCAGAATTCATGTTAGAAAAACAAAACAAAACAAAACAACTGTGGCAAAGGGGTTTATAATCCCGGTGCTGGGGAGGCAGAGACAGGCAGAATTAGGACTTGCTGGCCATTCAGGTTTGCCTACTTGATGGGTTCCAAAATAGTGAGACTGTAGACCAAGATTCAAGGTCTTCCTGTGACACCCATGCTAACACACATGTGCACGCACACACACACACACATACACACACACACACACACACAAACTTAGAAATAGTAAATACATTAGTTACAGGTCAGCGTCGACTACATAGCAAAACAAGCATACAGAAGGACAAAACACGGGACAGCTGAGCTGGCTCAGTGGGTGAATACAGGCACTCGCTACCAAGCCTGATGCCTTGAATATGGTCCCTGGGACTCACATGGTGGAAGAAGAGAAACAGTTCCTACGGAAGACACTCTGACCTTCACATGTACACTGTGGTATGTATATGCATGCACACGCACACACGCACACACACATACACACACACACACGTAATTCTGCTTGTTTGCCTACTTATTTATTAAGATGGTGTCTCACCGTGTCTCTCTGGCTGGCATGAAACCTGCTTTGTAGACCAGGCTGGCCTCAAATGCACGGGGTTCTGCTTGCCTCTGCCTCTGAAGGGCTGGAATTAAAGATATGTGCTATCATACTTGGCCAATATGTATAATTTAAACAAAACAAACGCAAACCAAACAACTCCCACCCCAAATCTCCCAAACACAGAAAAAAATCCGAAACCATGGTCTCCCCTGAGTTTTACAGAAACTTGGTAATGCCTGTCTTCTGGTGTGTTTCTAGAACTTTCTACTGTTTTTGGCTATCTCAGAAGTTCATTAGAATGTTGCCATCTTGGATGTGTGCGGTGAGGGCAACTCCTCTGCCTCCACATCTTCCCCTCTCCCAAGCCACTTGCCCCACTTTAGGAGCCCTGCTGTGACCAGGGCTTCCTTGAGTTGAGCCTTCTGGGTAGGACCTTGCGAGCTGTATTGCGACATCCAACCTTCACAAGACTCTCAAGGCTCTCTGCTTCTCTGTTGTCCCTGCAGCAGCCGAGCAAGGGTTAAGTGGTCTTTCTGCTTCTGCTGGCTGCTCACCCAGGCAAAGGATGTAGGGGACAGGGTGACAGGGGACTGTGATGTGCTGGGTGGGAGAGCTTCACGTCACTCACAGGAATGAGAGTCTTATCCCTGTGCTTTCCCTTCAGCTAAGATACGTGCTGAGCAACAGGAACCGTCTCGCTCGGTCAGGGCAGGTCACATCTCTGATGGGAACACATCTACTTATTCTCCACAAGAACCCTTAAGTGCCCCTCCCCCCGTGGGTACCAGAGGGCTCAGCGACATCTCTCCTTCTCATGGGGTTGGCATTTGGGTTTGGAATTTCTGGAGAAGCCCGTGGGAATTCACAGGCTGCTCCTTGCCATCAGAATCCGCCCTCTTGTCCTTCCATACGTCCCTGCCCATTCTGCGATCTGCCCTCTATTGATCTATATCCTGCCTTGGGTGAGACGATGGGGGGGGGCGGGTACTGGGTTCGTACTCTCCTCCCTCCACCCTTGGATTCTGTGGGCCCTACTTCGTGCCAGCACAGCAAAGAATAGGAAAGTGTAGTCAGTTTATTTTGTCTGGGATATCCCAAACTAGCATCTCTAATTTTACATCTCCTGTTCATGGAGAGGAGGGAGGAAGGAAGGGATGCGGGGGGTGGGGTGGGGGGAGAGAGCCTGATGTCATCAGGGCAGTTTCCCCATCCAGACCCTCTCTCTTATGGGTTGTGATAAGCTTGCAGAGCAAGTCATCTGACTCAGTGTTTGCGGATGGAAAATAGGAGGGACTTCTCTGGAGAAGCCTGGGGCAGGATCCCCAAGGGAGGAGACTCACGAGGGCATGTGTGTAAGATTAAGAAATATCCAGAGCGGAGCTGCCTAGCAGGGGCTGAGCAAGCAACTGGCCCAGAACTCAGTCCGGGGCTTCACTGGAGGACCTGAACCTTCTGAAGGCTGCTCGCTCACCTTTGCCTCACAGAGTTCTCTAGATTCTGAGCTGAACGATCGAGCCATCCCCTTTCAATTCATACTTGCATGAACACAAAACCTGCCATTCTATGGATGTCCTCAAAGGGACTATGGATATCCTCAAACCTACCCATTGGTCCCCAGATCGCAAGTAGACGTCCTGCTGGGAAGTTTGCCGCAGATGGGCCACTGTTTGGACTCAGGCTTGCCCACATGCTCAAGTCAGCTTCCCAACCACCAGTTAACTTAAGGCTCTTAGCTTTCCTGCAGTTCTCTATCCTGAGTAGAGCACCCTTGTCCTGGGCTCCCAGCCACCTCCACATCTGGAAAGACCTCTGGATAAACAGCAGTGTCCATCCTCATCCCCTCCAAGCCTGTGCTAACTCCCAGGGTGTCCAGAAGGAGGGAGCGCCAGCCAGCCAGCCAGCCAGCCAGCCAGCCAGCCAGCCAGCCAGCCAGCCAGCCAGCCAGCCGGGCACACACACAGTTAATACTCCACGGCTGCTGGCTGCTGTTTGGATAAAAAGCGCTAGGAGCGTTCTAGGCTCCTCGGCAGCTCACATCTGGCTGGGGTTTGCTCTTTGTATTTCTCCTGCTTTCTTCCTCTCTTCCTTTACTTTTGAGAGAAACCACATTTCCGCTCCTGGCCAAAGAGACCTTGGAGGCTGCTGAGGAGATAAAGGTGTTGGGACCGCTGTGACTTGCACCGCCCCCTCTTCCTCACCCTTAAGTTCCCCCCCTCCTCGGGAGACTTTTTTTTCTCCTTCGGGCGCTCTCTCTCTCTCTCTCTCTGCTTTGACGTGTCTGCGCTTCCCCTCTGACCTGGCCTAGAAAAGACTCAGCCCCTGAGAGATGCTCTAGAAGTCAGCGCCCCAGAGCCCTGAGAGGCGGGAGGATTCAGTTGGCACAGCCGGCTCAGCTGGACGGAGGTAGGTGGCTTGGCCATCTGACAGACCAGGAAGGACTCGGTGCCTCTGAGCTTCGTCTTCGTGGCTTCATCCAGGCGCCAGAGCAGGGCTGAACAGACACCTTCCCTGCGGTGAGGTGTGAGGTGGCGCTTATGGCAAAGGGGCGGACAGAACAGAAGTTTGGGGGACAACATTGTGCCGTTCTTGCTAACTCCCCTGTACAGATTGACTCTTCCGAGGCAGCCGCTGGGGCTCCCTGGAGCTTGCGGGAGGCGGGCTCCTTGGCGATAGGATGTTGACAGGACCAACTGCACCTTCTCTCATTGTTTTGTGGGGTGTCTCTTTCTTTTTGGGTGATTTTTAGAGGGCATGGAAGGAGAAAGCGTATTTCTGTTCCGCCTGGAGCCACACTGTCCCTGCCATATCACCTGGGCCGTCTGAGGTCCAGGTCTAGCCCATCTGTCAGTGGTCAGCTGGAGCCCTGACACTGACAGGAAGTGTGGACTTTGGCCCCCTTTTCTAACAGGCTTGCTGTTCCTGGATGGCATCCAGCCTGGGCAGGAAAAAACAAATATCCCTTCTCCTCAGACCTTGCTGCAAAGTAAAGCTATGGTGCTAACAGTGGCCAGAGTGAGGGCTACAGTCTCTAAGATGCCCCGGGACCTTTGCACAGCCCTTGCCTACCTGCTGCTCAGATGCCTGGGCATCCCTCCAGGTGTAGATGCATCCTTGCTGGTTAACCTGAGCCCCACCCTGTCTATCTCTGGGCCCACCCAGGCTGCTCTCTGTCCTGGAGAGCTGGACTTCTTTGGGGAACCTCCTCCCTTCCCATTTTTGTTACTTCCTGGCCTGCATTTGTCTGTCAGAAGTTGAGGGGGCACCTCTCTGATTTCTTTCTGTCCTGGCTGCCCTGTGGAACGGAGACCATAGACATGCTTCTCCAGCTTTGGATTTGGGATGTATCTCAGTAGCATGGTGTGGTGCCGTGGAAGGCTCGGATTGCGTCTCTGGTAATGGAAACAATAACAACCAAATACCAAATTTGATTTTCACTGAGCATGTTGGCTCAAGACAGTGAGGCGGGAAAACTGCCGTGAGTCTGAGGCCGTCCTGAGCCAGATAACCAGATGACGAGTTCTCCGCCAGCCCAGGAGAGGTCTTGCCTCAGAGTAAAAAAAGAAAAACAACAGAGAAAGAAAACTGAGAAACGTCACACTGGGATCCCCCTGGGAGTGAGTGACGCCTGCTCTGTTTCTCATAGTGTGACTGGGGCAGTGTGGCAGAAGATGTACAGTCTCTACCCGGCCTGCACCGGTGCTCACTAGAGAGGAGGGAAACCTGCAGAGGGAAGCAGAGGGCTGAAAACAAGAGGCCCACCGCACCCGTGTGTGCCTGGCAGCCCTCTCCAAGGCCCTGCAGCCAGCGCAGGAAGCATCCTAGCTAAACGGTGTCTTCACTCCCCAAGACTCAACTTGGGTTCTCTGCCCCGGCAGGAGATGCTGAACCTCCTAAAAACGTGCACACATGCCATCCTGCCTCCATCTCTCATCCTCTGTGATGTCCATGAAGAGCAGGCTAGCCCAGGAGGCCTGGGCTGCAGGCCTGTCCTGGAGCGTGAGGGCAGCTCACTGCTCGTCGGGGCTGTACCCTCCCTTTTCAGAACAACCAGCACAGCATTATTTTTTTCTGAACACACTCCTTTCTGTTATTCTTCCTGGTGCCTGCCTCCCTCTCCAACCCCCCCCCCCGTAATTAGCATGACTCATAAACCAAATATTCTGGCATTGAACGGCACCCATCAAAACAAAGATGAAAAGAATTTCGTAGAAACTACGGGTCCTGCCTCAGGGCGCCCTCAACCATTTGCTTCTTATCCCCAGGGGTCGGGTTGTTTTGTGGGTCACAGTTCCTAGGTTTGGGAGTGGCTGAGGCTCTCCGGTTAAAGAAAGGGTGAGGTGATGGTGTGAGGTTGGAAGGGCAGGCAGATGTCCCCTGCAGGCTGCT
This sequence comes from Microtus ochrogaster, assembly GCF_000317375.1. NCBI lineage: Eukaryota > Metazoa > Chordata > Mammalia > Rodentia > Cricetidae > Microtus > Microtus ochrogaster. The sequence continues at coordinate 81,508,461 of NC_022014.1, forward strand.
GCTTCTGACAGGCCACCACCCTCTCTGGAGGGAAGGGACTGTTTGGGAGCAGCCCGGGCACTGGGCTGGAAGGACCCAGAGAGACTGGAGCATGGGGTTTGGGGGGGGGGGTAGGCTCCAGAGAACTTCTCTTTTCTCTGGTTCTTGTCCTTGGAAATCCGCCTTCCACTACTGCCAAGAGGCCCTCGGTGGCTGTTTGGACAGGACCCTGTCACCTCCCTGACTCATTCATGAGGTGCAAGAGACATTCTGGCTTCTCCAGAGAGCAGTTTCCTGAAAGCCGGAGAACTCCACACGTGTCTGCCGAGGCTCTGGCTCTGCCTCTCAGGGCCCTGCCCTGGGTCCTTGCCCTGGCAGGACCTCTGTTGGGAGGCTGCAGTTTTGGAGGCCTTCAGAAGTGGCTCCTCTTTCCCTCCTCCCCAAGCAGGAAGGGACATGCTGAGTCCCTGCGGGCCTGTTTGGCTTGGGGAGGAACAGGCCTGTGTGCAGGGTGAGGCCTCAGAGCCCGGAAGGGTGCTGTGTCTCAGAGCCCTGGTAAGACACGGTAGGTTATGCTCGTGCCCTGCCAGCAGTAGTTCTTCATGTGCCAGCTGGTACCCATCGCAAGTCACCCTTCCTGCCCTCGTTGGGCACATGAGGTCTTGGTACCCCATCACCACAGCTCACTGAGGTCTGCTTCTGAGGCCTTTGCAGGCTTACAGTCCTCTCCTTGGGCATCTTCCCAGACTTCTGGGACCCCATGCACTGGCTGGGTTCTATGTCCTACTGTCTTCCTGGCCCCGGTAGGAATTTCCCTTGATATGAGACAGTTGATCAGGAGGCAGAGAAGCAGGCAGGGAGCTGAAGCCCAGGCAGCAAGGATGGGAGCAGAGCCAGGCAAAAAGAAGCCAAGTTCCTAGTGCCCAGGACTGGGTCAGACATGCTCCTGGTTGCTGTGGCCTCATGTGGCGGGGAAGCCGCACACCCTGGGGGCTGCAGCTCCTCTGCACCCCGGGGCATCTGGTTACCAGCTGCCTGCTGCCCTGAGTACCAGAGAAGGAAAAGACCTCCCTGGGGGAGCTGCCAGCTGTGGGTGGGCTTAGGGAAGGCTTTTGCAGCCCTCTCCCTTACATCTCTGGGGCTGGCTCTTTATAGAGACAGGGCTGTTGCTGAAGTTGTCAGGGTTAGAACCTGGGTCCCTGGAAGCCGTAACGAGCTAGGTTCAGCCTCTGTCCTCAACAGGCCAATTAGGGAAAGGAATAGTAGATGACAGTCTTATTCATTAGGAAGAACAATCAAGGGGTCCAGTGACCTCTAAGTCTGTTTTGGGGTCCCGATGTGAGGTTTAGATTTAAACAGAGGGCAAGAGGTGTTCAGAACCAAGCTGCCCTGGTCAGAGCATGACAACCCAGGTGTGGCCCTGCTCACCACTGTCCCCTCACTGACTTGGCCCCATCAAATGGTCTGGCAAATTCTCAGATGGTCTGAAACCTCTTCCTAGGAGACAAGATCCCCTTCTTGCTGGCACCAGGATTCCAGCCTTTCCTTCTCTGAGCAATTGGGGGAAACCCCAGTATTTTGGGGTTCACTGTCACACAAGTAGCCAGAGGGAGAGGCACAAGTATCTCTTTAGAATACCTTCCTTCGTTTTTGCCGGGATGCTGAGCTGGGTTCTGATAGCTCGAGTGTGAGATGGGGGGAAGGTTTGGGGTGTCATGGGGTTCCTGAGTCTTGTGGCCCACAGAGCCCCCCCTCCCTGGGCCTGGAGCCCCGTGAAGACCCATCTATGAGAAGGGGATGTACGGTCTATAATTCCTACATGGTACTTGACCAGCTGCAGCTGCTGGGGAGGTGGAGGCTGCGGGAGAGGGGACGAGGCTGGAGCCCTGGGGTCTGTGGGGGACTGACTAGGTTAGAGCCCAAACCACCCCTACCCCTGTGGTCCCATCATTCAGTCTTCATGCCCCCACCTAGCGGATCCTCTGGTGTTGTCCGTTCACAACTGACTCCTGACACCCCAAGGGAAGGGAGGAGAGTATCCGTCCTTCCCTCAGTATCTTGATTCTTTATGCAGTTTCCTCTGGCTGACCGCTGGGATGTGGCCTCAGGTCCTCCCAATCAAGAGTGCACATTTGCTTTGTTGTTGTTGTTGACAGAGTCTCCCTATGTTTGTGGGGCTGGAATTCAATATGTCCCCTCAGAGCAGCCTTAAACACCGCACAATCCTCCTGGCCTTAGTCATGCCTGATGACTCAGGTTGGCTCCTCTGCGGGGCACTGACAGGCAGAGGAACTCCATATCCCTGCCCACAGGCCTCTCCTTCTGAGCTTACTAACGTACTGTTTTCTCTCCACTCTGTTAAAAGCAAGGTCCTAAAAATGGTTCGAGCGGATGAGATATCTCCCATTTGAATGGGTGAGGGGGCCATTCTTGGTCACTCTGTGTCCACAGGAGTTGGACTCTAACGTCAGGTGTTTGGTGTCAGTCTGCTGGCACCACAGAGATCTCTGACCATCGAACCAAAGACGCCAGTGATGGATCCTTGGTGCCCGTGTTATGCCTGGTATGTTGTAGGTGCTCAGATGGGCATTTCTGTCACCCCAAGGGTGGCTGCTGCTGTTCCAGCTGTCACTAAGCAAGCTAATCAGGTGGGCACCCCCAAACCCAAGCCCAGTGTGCGGGAACAGCTAATGCCCAAGGAAAGGTCAGCATCTTCTTGCTCCAGATGTTTCTAACATCAGCCCACTGCCCGGCATGTTGCTGGCGTTCATAAACACCCACTAAAGGAATGAAAGGATGTGAAGCCCCGCCCTGGGCTGTTGTGGAGCCCAGCGACTCCACGTGAGCCACACCATACATGTATCACAGCCCCCTCCCCGCCCCCGCCCCTCCTCCCCTGCCATCTACTTTCCTATGTGCTGTCAGCTTCCCTGGAATAAACAAAACGCTCTCTTGGTCCCCAGGGTGGGGCTTATTTTGTCGTCTTCTAAGTGGAAAATAATGTGTACTTACTGTGAAGAAAATGATGGGATTGTTACGGTGGGGGGTGGGGGAGGAAAGCCTAGAGAAGCCCAAATAAGAAAGTGTCAGTAGTGCTTGTTCCCAGTCCCCATGGCGGCTGTGGGGAGAAGCTGGATGGGTGGGCTTCAGGGTTGCTAGGTGCGTGGGTCTGGGACACCGCACTTTTAACCTGCGTTTTCCCCGCCTCATGCTTCTAGAGACATCTGTGTCAATAGATGTTTGCACTGATCACCGCTGCGGGTGGATTTGCCCGTCCCCTCCTCCCCTGTCCTCCCTTGTCTCTCCTTCCTTCCTCCTTTAGACAGAACCAGGGGTTCCCGATTAGTACAACCCCTATCCTTCTCTGTGGGTGAGTTTACCTCTAACCAACAGCCTTGGTCTCCGTTTCCCACCCAACTGATCATTGTCATCTAATGGCTCTGTCTTCTTGGTGGCCTCTGGGGTTTGTAACCTTGGCTAAGGAGGTGCAGAGTTGGGGTGTCTTAAAAGCAGGCAGCTTCTTGAGCGCAGAGAAGGGAGACGTTTGGGAAAGGCTAGCTCCAGGCTACAACTAGATTCAGAATTCAGGTCAAACTTAACAGCACATGGCTCTCCCTCATGGACCTTGCATCATCTGAACATTTGAAGATACGCAGTGGTTTTGCACTTGGGATTGACTGCAGTACAAACCACACAAAGTGACGTGGAGGGATGGCTCAGTGGTTAAGTGACTGCTGGTTTTGTGGTGGATCCAAGTCTTGGATTCCGTGGCTTACAATCAACTGTTCACTCTAGCACAAGGGGTCCAGTGCCCTCTTCAGGCTTCCCTGAGCATCCCTACACATACAGCACACACACACACACACACACACACATACACACACACACTAAAAATAAGTATTTTTAAATAGTTATTTATTTATTATGTATACAATATTCTGTCTGT
>NC_022014.1:81512534-81534742 GCF_000317375.1 Microtus ochrogaster
CTAAAAATAAGTATTTTTAAAGTGACCCCAGATGCCAAAGGGTGTAGGAACGAAACAGTCCCATCTCCCAGGAGTTCATAATTCCTGGGGGCTCACTCAGGACACCAGTGATGACAGAGCAGCTCTGTACTAGATGCTGAGGAAGGGTCAGCAACAGTGGAGCAGTCCAGGAAGGCTGCTGAGGGAGGCTGGTTCTGAAGACATGGCTGGGGAGGGGTAGCGGGGCACCCATCTAAAGACCTCATAGGTGGCTGAGTGGTGGGGGAGGAAGAGGTCAGTGTTGATGCTCAGGATTTACATTTCCTTTCTTGTCACCGGACACCCTTGACGTCAAGAACGATGCTCCAATTTGCATCTTAAAGCTGCCTCTGGGAGGCAGGGAGACCCTGGACCATCCGGGGAAGACTTGGTGCAGGCAGGACCCAAGGGGCAGAGACCTTTGGGAGCTTGGCAATGGCTTAGACGTGGAAGGTGCATGAAAAGTGTGGGTCTTAGCAGCTCCCACACTTTCAGCCCCAGGGAACAGTGCCGTCTCTCACCTAACTGCTAGCCCAAGCTGGGAGAAGCCAGGTTTGTGGGAACAGGGAGACAGCGTGTTAATTGAAGTTAATCCCATGGTAGGGCAGACTAGGGTCACCAAGCAGGCATTTGGGAACACAGATACAGAGCCTCCCTGATCAAAGCCATAGTCAGAAGTCCAACCAGCGGGCTGCCCAGTCTGGTGGCCACTAGTCTAGTGGGAAGCTTGAATGCGTCTGACACAGGATGTGAAGTTTTATGGTGTTTAGTCTCAACTAATTAAAACAGCCCTGTGGGCTGGTGTGTTGGAAATCACAGACGTGGGAGGCTCAGCACTCCTGGGAGAGGATGGGTTGGGTTGGTGTCCGTTAAAGGCATGACAGACAGGAAGGATTTGGAGCAAGAGGAGCTGAGGAAGCGGTCTTGGAAAGCAATTGTCTTGTGGGGAGTCCAAGAAAGGAGATCCGTGGGTGTTCAGCACCAGGGAGGCTGAGGCAGGGTGGTGGTGAGCTCAAGGCCAGCCTGGGCCATGTAAGTTCAAGGTTTCTTTCCTTCCTTCCTTCCTTCCTTCCTTCCTTCCTTCCTTCCTTCCTTCCTTCCTTCTTTCCTTCCTTCCTTCCTTCCCTCCTTCCTTCCACAAGGAGAGGTACACTCAATAGACAGGGTAGGTCAGAACCTGGTGCAAATGAAGGGAGTGCCCAAACTAGAGGTGTTCTGAAGATTTTTTTTTAAGGTTTATTATTTATTTGTTCTGCCTGCATGTATGCCTGCACACCTAAAAAGGGCGCCAGATCTCATTACAGATGGTTGTGATCCACCATGTGGATTCTGGGAATTGAACTCAGGACCTCTGGATGAACACTCAGTGCTCTTAACCTCTGAGCCATCTCTCCAGCCCTTATTTTCTGTCCTTATGTATGTGTGTGCACATGTTTCTGTGTGAGTGCATTCTACCCGTGTGTGGGTGCCCCTGGAGGCCAGAAGACAGGTCCTGTGGAACAGAAGTTACAGGGGTTTTGCTGGGAGTCCTCTTAATCTCTCCAGGCTCAACTGGTAGATATTTCAAAGCGTTTACATTGGGCATGGTCTCTTACGCCTGTAATCCCAGCACTCAGGAGGCTGAGACAGGGGATTGCCATGAGAACAGAGTCTACATAGTAAGTGGGCTACAGAGCAGAAACCCTTTCTCAAGATAGTAACAACAACAAAATAAATAACTAAAGTACTCGGGCATTGCAAAGAACTTGGTACCACCAGGTGGCGAGGGTGGTGTGAGCAGTCTGGGCTGGAATAGGTAGTAACAAGATTGATAGATGCTGGCCAGGTGGCGCTGGCACAAGCCTTTAATCCCAGCCCTTGGGAGGCAGAGGCAGGTGGATCTCTGTGTGTTCGAGGCCTGTCTAGTTTACAGAGCGAGATCCAGGATAACCAGGGCTACACAGAGAAACCCTTGCGTACCCAGGAGTCACTAGGTAGAGGGCAGCCTTCCCTCTTGGAGAGCATCCTCGGGCGGTTCCTGTGAAGTTCTGGGGGATGTCCAGGCTTGGGGGACCCAGACAAAGGCCAGTCTGTGCTGCTCGCAGAGGGCTGGGCGTGCTAGAGCCAGGGCACAGAATCCCCAGGTTCTTTTCTCCCTGGGTCTTGGGAGTGGTCAGCCCCCAGGGCAGCATCATTGCTGGTGCCAAAGAAATGGGCCGTGGGCCAGGCCACCTGCAGAGTGGGGCTCTGGCACAAGCTCCTGGGGCCTCTTTTCTCACAGTTCTCAAAGAAGGGTGAGCTCTGAGCAGGAGGGGGCCCAGCTGGGAGGTGACCTAAGGACAGCTGTCTCCTCAAGGAGATCTTTGTTTTCTTGAGGAAGCATGGAGCCCTGCAGGCTGGACTGGTCAGGTGCCACTGGGCTGGAGGCCTGACAGCCACATGGCAGGGCCTGGGCAGGCTGCTCCAGGTGAGTCTTCCTGGACAGGGTGTAGAGGATGGAGCTGCTTTGGGATGGAGAAATCCTGATCTTTCCTTTCTCGGTTTTGCCCCAGACAAGACTTCACTTGCATCCAGGGACAAAGAGTCCTGAGCTCAAAAGCTGGCTGTCCTGGAAGATTCCCCCTTCTCCCTCCCTGGGCTTGGGCTTTGGAGGAAACCCCCAAACCTTAAAAAAGTAAGCCCCCCTTTTCCAAGACAGGAACAGGAAAAGATGTAAAAGGGAAGGATGGTGATTTCTGGAGGAGGTAGGCCCTGAAACACACGTGAGGCCATCTGCCATCAGAAGTCCAGGCTCCCTAGCTGTCTTCATTAAGAATCTGGGGGGAAGAGGCAGAACCTCTGACCAGCCAGCGTGGGCTGCTGAATCCAAGCAGCGAAATTATATATTGAAGGGGGCTGGAGAGATGGCTCAGCGGTTAAGAGCATTGCCTGCTCTTCCAAAGGTCCTGAGTTCAATTCCTAGCAACCACATGGTGGCTGACAACCATCTGTAATGAGGTCTGGACAGAATATTGTATGCATAATAAATAAATATTTTAAAAAAAGAAATTATATATTGAAGAGGCTTCTAGACCAAAGCACGTTCAGGGCTCACCACGGACTGGAAGTCACTCCACCACGCTCTAGTTCTTCCCGTTTAGGTGTTTGAGGGATAAATGATCTCATGATAAAGGAGATGCCTAAGCACTGATGTCATGTTAGGAAACCTGAAGGCCACCTCAGTGTGGCTTTTTCTCTTCCTTGGCTGAATCCGGTCCTCACATGGACATGGGTCCTTCACACTCCTCAGTGGTTGAAGTCAGTTCTACCCAGGGCCAAGGCAGAGGTGGGCAGGCCCTGGCTTCCCAGTGCATGCAGGAGGAAAGCGGCGGCGGTGGAGGGGTGGCAGTGCCCTGCTCAAACAAGGAGCAGCTTGAAGCCATTAGGGACGCATGGGGAGGGGAGGGGGGATCCAGTCCTATCTTTGCCAGGCTTCCTGGGAAATGAGTGTGAAACGCTAGGGTGCTGTCCAGGCCTCGGCAAAGCTGGACAAAGATGCTTGTCTGGGAGGCAGCCAGAGCCCCTGGAAATCATCTGGTAGGGTCAGTGACAGGAAGGACAAATGACCTTCGAGGCTGTGATGAAGGCCAGTGGTGGATTAGATGTGCCGGATACAAGTGAGGAAGAAGTCTAAATGCTTCCCAGATTTCAGTTCACAACTCCTGCCTCCGCCCCCGCTGGCCTCATTTTAATCTAGAACAGAGTCCCCCTTGGACCTGACAGCCATGCCCAATATGTTCTGCACTGTCCCTTCCAATATGGCAGCAATACCGCCATGCACGCAATTGCCCAGAGCTTGGGACGTGACTGGCCTGCCTGGGGAGCAGAACTTGGAATTGCATTTTATTATTATTCTATGGATAGAATCCAGTACCTTGTCCATGTTAGTAAGGCGCTCTACAGCTGACCTAAACCCTCAGCCCCTTTGAGATAGTCTCAGTAAGTAGCCCAGACTAGCTTCAGACTTGAGATCTTCAGGCAGGTGCGATAGTCCAGTTGGCAAAGCGCTTGCATTAAAAGCACACAGACAAGAGTTTGATCCTCAGAATCTGTGTAAAAAATGCCAGTGCGGTGGCCTGCAGGAATAATACCAGGAAGGGGAGGCAGAGACTGTCCTGAGCTCTTTCTGTCTCTCTTCCTGGTGCATTCTGGGATGACAGGTATGTATCCCATGCTTAGTGCTTAACTGGAGTTTTATTTTAATTGGTTTTGATACCACAATGGCCTCTGTTCTAAGAGCAAGGTTCTAGAATGTTCCCTGCTCATCTCTCGTCATCCAGTCTTGAGCGTTTGTGTGTTTCTCTCCCTGGACTGTTAGACAGTTGAGATCGGGGATACATTTAATTTATGGCTGAATCACCTCCTCCGCCCTCACCCCCAACTCTTGCACAATGACATGCCGTAAGCCATGCCTGTGTTAAATTGCCAGCTGAGAGGGTGGCTCTGACTCCTTCCCAGGCTCCTGGCCGCTGGAGGAGATTACAGGCTTCTCGCCTCTCTGAACCGCTGGCTGCTTACCGGATGAGGATTAAGGAAGAAAACAGTGTTTACAAAATGCTTTTGTCAATGGCACTGAGCTGAGGTGGGGAGGTGTGTGTGTGGGGAGGATACCAGGGCCAAACCCACACAGGCAGCTTCACACCAGGAGGCCACCATCCACACACAGGCGGGGCCAGAAACAATAGGACAAGCTAAGCTTGTGGATGAACACTGGTTTCCGTAAAGGACCTACCACATGAGGTCTGGGAAGGGATAAGACATCCCAGCAAGGATTTTTCCCATGCCCTCACATGCCCCCCTTTCTGGAAGTAACTGTATTTCTTCTGCAAAGGGAGATTCCCCTTGCTGGGGTGAAGGTTGGGTGGGCTGAGGAAGGGTGCTGGGCTCGGCTCTGCAGCTTCTGTGGAACTTAGAGGGAGGAATAAGATGACAGAGTTTCCCGTGGAACTCAGCTCTCCTTGACAAGGACGGGAGAGGCTGCGAAAGACCTGGAGGGTCATGCTGGGGTTGCCTTGAGGGACTCTTACTACAACACAACCTAGAGACAGGCTGTATGAGTCTTGATGGGGGCATGATGCCCATGGTGTCAGGGTGTCCTGGCCTTCTGTGAACCTACCTCTCTGTGTGGAGCACATTCCACGATGGCCTCACTGCAGGGAAGTGTCACCCCTTGTGGGGAGACAGCACTGTGCTGCGAATGGAGACAGGGGATCTGTGGGCAAATTAGGTTAGGTGCTGGGTAATATTGGTTTTGCCCAAATGTGACTGAAATGATCCTAATCTGACCAGGCTGATTTTGCTGAAGGATTTGGCTAAATGGTTGTTAAGAGGGTGTCGAGGATGAGAATGTTTTAGCCTTGGCTTGATTTGAACTTGCAAAGGAGGTTCAGTGTGTGTGCATGCATGTATGTGTGTGTGTGTGTGTGTGTGTGTGTGTGTGTGTGTGCACGCCCGCTTTGGGGGACCACTCTGCCCACCTCACTGCCATCAGTGGAGCCCCTGAATACCATGGGGGCTGTTACCTGACACTCCACCCATGTCTCATTTCTAGCCCAGCTCTGGGCACCTCTTTTCTGACAAATATGTTTAAAATTCCCTTTCTTGACTGAAAGGAGACACACCAGCATTGCATGGGGCCACAGCACTGGTTCCCGGATGGGAGTAACTTTGCCCTGAGGGAACAGACAGAGGGCAGTGTCTGGAGTCCTTGGTTGTTACAAACTGACAAGGGTGCTAACAGCCTTTTGGGGTAGAGGCTGGGATCCCACAAAGCCCCCTTAAATATACAGGACAGGGTCCAATATAAGGGGGACTGTCCAGCTTCAAATGTTAGCAAGAACCCTTGGGTTAGGACAACCAAAGGTGGCTTTTTGTCTGCTTCCATTCATATGTCCCCAAACATACATGGATTTTGTTACATATATATATGTATGATTTTGTTACATGTATGTATATATTTAAATTTATAGAAAAATCAAATTTAAGCTTAATGTGGTGGTGCATAACTACACTGAGACAGGAGAATTGAGAATTTGAAGCCAACCCGGGCTACACAGCGAGGAAAAAGAAAAACAAAAAAAAAAAAAACAAAAAACCCAAACAGACCCAAGCTTAAAGAAAGAAAAACTTCTTTTTGCCAGATGCAAGCTTGACAGTTCCAGGGGCGGGGAACATAATTAGGAAGATACCAGGGGGAAACGGGAAATACAGAAATAGAGAAATAAACAGATCAAGAGAACTTGCTCGATAAATATTTGTTGAGTACTGGTGGAGTCCAGGATGCTGCAGGACACTTGGCTGGGCCAGAGACATCCATTTGTGGCAGGGATTCACAGGGCCAAGCAAAAGTCTCCATGGCTGGAGAGAGCCTGATATAGAAAACTACGGAACAGGGAGGTTTTCCCAGGTCAGGGCTGGGGAGGCATCAACAAGAGGCAGCGTTTAGTACGAAGTGGGTCTTCACAGGGCCAGCTGGGCTGGTGTCACCTGAGTTTAGCTTGTCTGTGCTCCAGGGTAGCCAGGTGCCTCGGGGTAGCCCTAGGCCAGCAGTTCTGTCCCTCTGTCTTCTCCCTGTGTGTCTTGGACGTGTGCACACGTGTGCTGAGGATGTCCAGGTATGTGCACGTGTGAACATGTATGAAGGCTTTAGGACACACTCGGCTGTTCTTCCTCAGATTCTGTGAAGGCTGAAGGACACACTCGGCTGTTCTTCCTCAGATTCTATGAAGGCTTTAGGACACACTAGGCTGTTCTTCCTCAGATTCTATCTACCTTTTTTTTTTTTTTCCAAGACAGGGTTTCTCTGTATGACCCTGGCTGTCCTAAAACTCACTCTGTAGACCAGACCAGGCTGGCCTCAAACTCACAGAGATCCGCATGCCTCTGCCTCCTGAGTGCTGGGATTAAAGGCATGCGCCACCGCACCACCGTTGCCACCACCGCTGGCTGCCTTGTCTTTTGGGACAGGGTCTTCCATAGGCTTAGAACTCATCAAGCAGGTGAGGCTGGCTGGCTGGTGAGCTCCTGGCTTCTGCCTTTCTCTGACTTCATGATTTGGGGCTGTAAGTACTGGCTACCATACTCAGCTTTTATTTACTTTTATTTTGTACGTGGATTCTAGGGAAGGGACTCAGTTCCTTGTGCCTGCAAGGCAAGCGCTTTGACGACCAGAAGATCATCCCAGCCCCCTCTCTTCTCATTATGCACAGAACACTAATGAATGAATATCGTCTCCTGGAAAGATTAGCCACGGGATCACACGAGGCCTGGGTGGGATAGAAGTGACTAATGAGGACATGTTCCCAGACCTACCCTTACCTCACGGGGCCCGAAGAATTAATTGCAAGGACACAAGACTTGCGCCTGGGTGCCTGGTGCTGCTTCCGGGGCCCCTTCGCTGCTTATCAATCCAAGCAGGACAAAGGTGCTCCAGACTAAGGAGCAGGCATGCAGGCCTGCTGACAGGTGCCAGGGCTGGCGGGGGTGGGGAGTGACTAAGAAGGTGGCATGCAAAGTGTTATCTGTTGGTAGACCCTCGGCAGTACCCGGATATCCTGAAAACACAGAGACCCCGAGGCCTTGCCCTGGGTAGCTGAACCAGAAGCTGAAGTTTAAGAGGAGTCCTAGGTTTGAGAAACCAAAGGCTGCACCACAGACTGTGGTGTGCAGCCAAAGGGGAAGAGGGCCTGGCCCTGCTTTCCCCAGGCCATGCACTTAGAGATGATGGGAAGATAAAGTATTTAAACATGTACTCAGCACACACACACACACACACACACACACACACACACACCACTTTCTTTAGCCAGTGGTGGGGGAAGCACCTGGGATTGAGAAATGGCTTGAAGGATGGTCTCCATATCGGAAGAGGAGGATCCTTCCCAGGCTTTTGCTTGGCAGGAGGGGGGCTGTGAGACAGGGGGCTGAGAGTTGGCTGGGTGACTTTCTCTGCATCACTTGCAAATGAACACTTGCCCAGCGCCCCCTGCTGGCAGAAAACAGCGGCAGCCAGTTTTTGTCCACAAACCCCTCTGGGGAGGGACTTGCAGTTGCCCTGGACTCACTTGGGATTATTCTGTTTATTGTCAGGGGCTGCAGGTGATGGACCACCTTCCGGAGAGATTGGTGCAGGTGAAACTGTGCTTAGTGAGTCTGTAGTTCCTGTGGACCAGTGCGTGCGTGTGTGTGTGTGTGCGTGTGTGTGCATGTGTGTGTGTGTGTGTGTGTGTGCGTGTGTGCACGCGCGCCACGCACAGGCAAACAGTCCTCACCGTCGGTTGTTTCTCTGTAGAGTTCCTTCCTAACCAACACCCTCTCCTTGTATTTTAGCAGAAAGATGGGCTCCTATGGACGGGGATTCACGCTGGGATGCTGCCTGCTGCTCGCCATTGCCTGGGGCCCAGCCCTGAGCCTTGTGCCCCGGGGTCAGCAGGAACAGCTGGAGTGGGAAGAGAAAGAGGAGCTGCCACCTCCTCTGGACCATGAGAAGAGGTGAGGGGCTGTGACTCCATGCTGGCAGGGGTTCTGAGCTGACCGGGTCAAGTGTGTGAGGTTTGGGGAACTCCAGGGCTGGCGGCCTAGAGCTGCCAGGGGGCAAAGCGGAAGCTGTGGCATGGTCTTTAGGGAGGTTGGTCCTGGAGGTCAGAGAGGCAGTGAAAGAGTTAGCTAATAAGAAGCTAGAGCTAATGGGCCAAGCAGTGATTTAATTAATACAGTTTCTGTGTGATTTTTTTTTTTTTTTTTTTGGCTGAGCAGTCAGGAACCAACAAGCGGCTTCCTTTAACAGTGACTTTCTCCTTCTGCTGACTTGGGCATCTTGTCTGACTCTGAGGATGGTGGTCCAGCCTTACTCTAACCCCAGGGTAGCCGAGTCTGCACGAACTTTAAATGTCTATAATGAAAAGGCTCCTGGTCCGTTCTTCCAATTGCCTTTGCCTTCTAGCTTAGTCTCTGGGGAAAGTGCACCAGGGCTCTGGGTACACAGGCAAGCAGGAGACAGGGACAAGTGGCCTCAACGACTTATTCCCTTATAAAATGGCAATACCATCTAGGGGTCTTAATCAGGATTGTTTTCTCTGCTAGTTAAAGACTTAAAACAACAGACAAAAAACCAGGAAAAATCTCAAACACAACAGGTGGCGACAGAGAAATCTCAGACACCGCAGACAGCAGCAGCAGTTGAAGGATGGCATTTACTGGGGGTGAGGAGACACACGCAGGAAGCAGGCACGCACACAGAGATGCAAAACACATCTGCTTTGCAGAGGGAGATCTCTGGAAGCCAAAACATCCTGTCTCTTCTCCAGCGCTGAGGTTTGAAAGTACCTCAGGAGTTTTCCTCCCCAGTTCAGGGTTGGTCAGTTTGAAGACATTTGGTTGATTGGCCCACGACAGTTGTGACCACGTCCTGAGCTGGCCTTGAATCTGTTGATCTAGTCGGTCAGCAAGGGACCTGCTGGTGGGGGACCAAAGCCTTCAATGGTTTTCCTGAAGCTGTCAGGATTTGGTCTCAGGTCAAGAGGATGAAGAAGAAGCCAGCCATGGAAATTCGCCACCTTTAGTACTTAGCCATGGCCTCTCTGCCTGTCTGCTACCCACCAGGAATTCTGTTGTCTGTCTATTCACCAGGGATTCTGTCTGTCTACCCACCAGGGAGTCTGTCTGTCTACCCACCAGGGAGTCTGTCTGCCTCCCAGGTCAGAATGTGCTGGTGAGGGTGGACCTGGCAGGCCAGGTGTCAGCTTTCCCCCAAAGGTTATAAAGTTCGTCAGGGCGTCACTTGCCTTCATGTCTGTGACCCTCAGTGATATACAGACCCATGGCTACGGGAGATACTTTGTAGGGACATCAAACATGACATTCTAGAGGTCTATATTGTGATACAGCCAGAGTTGGGACCTTAGCGGCAGGTGAGAGAATACACCATGCAGACAGACTTGAGTGTGGCAGGTGAGAGACTACACTGCCGTGCAGACATAGCTTGAGTGCGGAGTTTATTGAGCTAAAGGGGATAGGAAGGGAAGAGAGAATGGGAGAGAGAGAGAGACAGAGACAGACAGACACACAGAGAGAGGTAGAGGGAGCTGGAGAGAGGAAAGACCTGCCTGCCTCTTCAGAAGAGAGAACTTGAGTAGGCAGAACTTGTCTTCTTAAAGGGACAGGCTACTGTCTGCCATGCACACAAGCGTGATGCAGGGCACAAAACACTCTTCCAGGTCCCCAAATGACAGTACCTGAATACTAACAGTCTGCACAAGGCTCCATGCTGGCTTTGGATTTCTTCACGCTCCTGAGCATTGGGTCAATTTCATATTCAAGGTTCCAGGCAGGATTTGGGGCCGAGAAACCCATTCCTTTGTTTCTTCTTCCTCTCCCCTGTTTTCATTCAGCCGACATTGATTAATTAGCAGCTGTCAGCTGTCAGTCACGCCATCTCCTAAGTCCTGGAGACGCTCTTGCACTTGGAGGACAGACTCTGGCTTCTAGAAACCTAAGGCCACAGGGAGACAGACAAACACACCGCAATCCAGGCTCCGAAGCAGGGCCGCACCCGCAGTGCTGGTACCGGAGCCCTCCTGCGTGGGGGAGGAAAAGGCAGAGGGGGGTGGGTAGTGCAGGAGGGGAGGGTGGTTGGGGTGGTGGGAGCCGGAGTCTGGGAAGAGAGGATGTGAAGTGTGAAGCTGAGGTGGTTGATTGTGGTGTGTGCCAGGGGGACTCTCATCCAGGCTCCTGGAGGAACCAGGAAGTCTGCAGGAGAGGTTTTGTTCAGAGGGTGTTCTGGAAGGAATGCTAGGAGCATCAGAGAGTGCCTCGCTGCTGGGAAGACAACCCCAGGACTCCTGACCTGTCCACATGGTGCCTTAGACATAATCAGAGCCTGGGGATGCCTGGGGGTGCCTGGGGTAGAGGTTGACTCCCCAGGACATGCTGGATATAGAGGGAAGTTCAGGGATGCAGAAGGCTCCATTATGGGTCACTAGAACGTGTCAGAAAAAGCATTTGGAAACAGCAGGTGTCACAGGCAAAGAGTCATTGTGAGGCCTCCTTCAATTCTGGACACGTGATGTTGTCTGTGGGGCCTGCTGAACTGGGTGGAATGGAGGCTTCCCGCAGGAGTTCTGAAGCTTAGGAGAGACGTGTGGGTGAATCTTTCTCCAGGAACTGCGTTTTCATGTGGTTGAACTCAGGATGTGTGTGGATCCATGCTCCAGATGGTCCTGGGGGGAACCGTGTATCAGGGTGGGAGAGGGAAGGGCCAGCTTAGACACCTCTCAGGTGCAATGTTGCATGTGGCCATGAGATGGCGCTGTAGAGCCATTGCTGTCCACCGGCTGCTGTAGCCCAGGGGCACCAGAAGATGAAGTGAAATTGTTTACGAATGAAGTTGCTGGTAGGTTGTGCTCTAGCTTCACAGCCCAGCTCATGACCATGAAAAGACCTAGTCCTGCAGGCAAGATCTCTCCACCGAAGTTCTGAGGTCATTGTCCTTTGCTTTGTCTTTGCTTTGTATATATTGCTACTATGATGGTGTGTATGTGCATGTATGCATGTGTGTTTGCGTGCGTGCATATGTGTGTACACATGTATGTGCGCGTGTGTGCATGTGTGTGCATGTGTGTGTGCGTGTATGCACGTGTATGTGTGTGTGTTATCTGCAGTCAGGATTTCAGGATTCTCTCCCATGCCTATGCTAATCAGAGCATTGCATATCCAGGGGAAGGCGAGCCAAGGGGAGCCAAGCCCTGGTCCACAACAACAGAAGAGAGCTCCTAACTCAAAGAGTTTATCATTTTGTGGTGGTTTATTCCCTCAGGGATGAAGAAACACATGAGAAGCATACCCCCAGCCAGGGCAAAGACCTCCCCACGTCCAGGTGCTACCGATGCTGTGACCCTGGCACGCCTGTCTACCAGACAATCCCACCACCCCAAATCAACATCACCATCCTGAAAGGTGAGATGACTGGGGGCACTTCCGGGGGGGGGCTGCTCTATATTGACGGAGAGGGAGATCCTGCTAAGTGGGGCTGGGTAGGACCGGAGGTCTCAGATAGAGCAGAGATGGGCTGTCGTCTGACTGTTTTCCATGAGCAGAAGAGGACCTCAGAGGATGCCACAGAAATGGCTCAGTGGGTAAGAGCACTTGCTGAGAAAGCAAGAAGACCCAATTTCAAATCCCTAGCACCCACATCAAAACCAGGCATAGCTACAAGTGCCTGCAACCAGCATGGGGAGGGGCAGAGTCAGGCAGAGTCAGGCAGATTCTAGAATCCAGGCTTTCTGAAGCAGTGGGATTCAATGAAGAACCTGACATCAAAAGGTAAGGTGGGTGGCTCAGTGGTTAAGAGCACTGATTGCTTTTTCAGAGGACCAGGTTCAATTCCCAGCACCCCCATGGAAGCTCACAACTACCTGCAACTCCAGTTCCAGGGAATTCTACATCCATGGGGAAAAAAAACACCAACACACATATAATAAAAATAAATAAATTAAGGGAAGAAAAGGTGAGGTGGAAAGAGAAAAGAGGACACCCAACATCTTCTTCAGGCCTCTCCACGTGCCTGTCGGGTGTGTGCACATGCATCTCACACGTGGACACAAACACCACACATGCATAAGGAGAGGCCTGGGGATTCCGCCTGTCGAGTGTGTGCACATACATCTCACACGTGGACACAAACACCACACATGCATAAGGAGAGGCCTGGGGATTCCGCCTGTCGAGTGTGTGCACATACATCTCACACGTGGACACAAACACCACACATGCACGTACATAAGGAGGGCCTGGGGATTCCGCCTCCACCCCGTGTGCATGGGGCTTGCAGACCTTCGAAGCTCTTTGTTTTGACACAGTGCCCAAGCTCGTTCTCTGCGGAGCTGTGCCCTTCCTCTAGATAACGTCACACAAGCCCAGGGGACGCTCGCAGCCTGGACCTGCTCTGACTTCTGACTTCTGCCTGACATCTGCAGTCCATTTTCTCAGAGTGAGCCCAGGCCTGGCCGCGGAGCCTGTTGCTGGTGGAC
Source organism: Microtus ochrogaster (assembly GCF_000317375.1). Taxonomy (NCBI): domain Eukaryota; kingdom Metazoa; phylum Chordata; class Mammalia; order Rodentia; family Cricetidae; genus Microtus; species Microtus ochrogaster. The sequence goes on from NC_022014.1 coordinate 81,525,596, forward strand.
AAACCCATATGTTCCTTTGTCTTTGCCAGGACTTTGCAGAAAGGAAATGAAAAGGCTTGCCTCCTGGTTGAAAATAGAGCAACCCTTGACAGTGGAAACGTTAGCTCTAATGATAGAACCAAAATGTCCCCTTGCCCAGCAGCCTCCTGCTAAGGGGCATTAGGCACGATGCTCAGGTCAGGGCTGGGATGTGGAGTCACATGAATGACCTTCATTGGGGCTTCATCCCTTCTTGTTCTCCCTTAGGTGAGAAAGGTGACCGAGGGGATCGAGGCCTCCAGGGGAAATATGGTAAAACAGGTTCTACGGGTGCCAGGGGCCATATTGGTCCCAAAGGGCAGAAGGGGTCCATGGGGGCTCCTGGAGACCGCTGCAAGAGCCATTATGCAGCCTTCTCCGTGGGCCGGAAGAAGCCCCTGCACAGTAACGACTACTTCCAGCCCGTGGTCTTTGACACGCAGTTTGTGAACCTCTACGAACACTTCAATATGTTCACTGGCAAGTTCTACTGCTACGTGCCAGGCATCTACTTCTTCAGCCTCAACGTACACACTTGGAACCAGAAGGAGACGTACCTGCACGTCATGAAGAACGAGGAGGAGGTGGTGATCCTGTATGCGCAGGTGAGCGACCGGAGCATCATGCAGAGTCAGAGCCTGATGCTGGAGCTGCGGGAGCAGGATGAGGTGTGGGTGCGTCTCTTCAAGGGCGAGCGGGAGAACGCCATCTTCAGCGATGAGTTCGACACCTACATCACCTTCAGTGGCTACCTGGTCAAGCCAGCCTTCGAGCCCTAGCCGCCACCCTCCGCAGGACTGTCCCAGACTGATGACCTCCTGGCCTGTCACCCCTGCCCATCCCTGTATTCTGTGGACACTGGAGCCCTGCCCCAGGATGATCCCATTGCCTCTCCTCTCCATCCTGGCCTCTTTGGCCTCGGTTTTCTCAGTTTTGTTTTTTTTGACAAGATGCCCATGGCCGCTGGGAAGCCCAAAGGGCCGTGTGATTCCAGGTCTGGCTGCTGCTCTCCATAGATGAAATCATTGGGCGGGGTGCCTGTGAGGACGTTGGGGGACCTCCAGCTCCTGTGTACAAAGCCTTAGACGACCCTGTGGTGTGTGTGTTGTGGCCACAGGGTGCTCCAGAGCATAGCCCCTGTGTGTTCCCATTCCTGGACGTAATTAAGTAAATGCCATGGGTTTAAAAGCAACAAAGTAAAACAGAGAAGAGACAGGAAAGCAGTGTTAGTTTTGGCCTTTCAGCCAGCTGGCTCTGAGAGAGAGAGAGAGAGAGAGAGAGAGAGAGAGAGAGAGAGAGAGAGAATATGGATCTAAAGAATCCATTGGATGGATCCAAGGATGACAATGAAGGAGCCCTCTATTAGGCCATGCGTGAGCTTTCTTGGGGACAGCAGGACTGACCTCCAAACTCTGTGGAATTGCTGCAGTCTTGTCCAGGGGCCTGTCAGTCTTTCTGAGCCACAATAGTGAAAGGGTGAGGGCAGGGCAACAAATGTTAGCTCCCAAGAGGGGCAGCAGGCCCACTGTTCTTGACTCCGAACTGGGGGCAGTATCTGGCTTGCTCCAACTCACAGGCTCCTGGCCAGTGGCTGGGGACCTCAGGGATTCCTGTACCTGCAGATTTCTCTATAAGAAGGAAAGCTCCTAGCGTACCCCAGCACCCCTCGGCTTTCCTTCACTTCCCTGAGCTGCTCTGGAACCCCAGCAGGTTGGCCCCCTGCTTGTTGTGGGACCAGTTCCCCATTTCTCCTTCCAGATGGATCAGCCATGGAAGGAAGCAGGCCTTTGATTTGGGGTCCATCTAGCTGCCCCTCAGCAGCCTGTGTCCCATCTTCTCGCTGGTTCAGTGTCCTGTCTGGGTGCTTGATACGTTAGCCTGCAGGAGCTGATGAGTCTGACAGGATACCTAGCCTGACACAGCTCTAGCCAACCTATGGCAATGTGGTCCTGGAGCTGGGGAGAACCAAACAAAGCTAGAGAGTACATCCTACCTATGTCTGGGTCACTTCTGATGTGGTAGAAGAGGAAACATGAAATTCATATCCTGCTACCAGACTCAGGGACGGCTTCAGGGCTGATTCTCAGATCTCAGAGAACCTGTGTCCTTTGCCCATCTCGGCCCGTGTTGATGACCAGGGCCTGGGTACTGGCTATTTTGTGCCAATCAAGTTTTGTTTGCTGCTGCCTGCTGGCCCTGGGCGTCTGACTGTTGGGGCTCAGTGTTTGCAGAGACCACCTCTGAAGGGGCTTCTGCAAGCCAGGTCCCCTGGGTGTGCCTGCAGCAGACGCCCACTGCCACCTGGGCTTTGCCCTGCTCTGTCCAGAAAACATTAAACTTGCCTTGGCGACCTACAGGAAGCTGACCTCTTTGCTCACTGGATAGTCTTCCTCCTTCCCTCATCCTATCTAGTAGCCACTTTCTGCCTTTTAAAGGCCAATTGCGTTCTTGGCTTTGTACTCAGGGCCCAAATCGCCAGTTCCTACCAGGGAGACGTGGATTTCCTGAGTATGGTTCAGTAGCTGTTTGGTGTGTGGACGGGGTCTGGGGACTCACGGATAGTGACAGGACATAGTTTGTTCTTCTGTGCTGGAGTGTGGGGCCCTGGGACTAGCAGAGCGGGTAGCCCCCTGGTCTGCACTGCAGCCTGGACATCTGTATGACCGTCCTGGGGCTGTGGCATGAAAATCCAGAAACCAACCAGGTGCCTTCAAACAGACAAATCTCTGGAGGTCAGAGTTCAAAATCCAGGTGCGAGCAAGTAACAACGTAGTGCTCCTAGCAAGAGTGGGGAAGGGCACTTCCGGCCACCTGTGACTGCAGGCATTCCTTGCCTGGAGGGAGGAACCATATCAGCCTTCCTGCCCTGACTCCAAGTGACCTGCTTCCCACAGCGCCTTTCAAGAACACTTAGGGATGCATTTAGGGTCTCCCCTAAATTTCGGATTCATGCTCAAGATTTAACTTAAACACACCTGCTAAGGGATTTGTGAATGGACATACTGACAGGCTCCAGAGGTCAGGGTGTCTGTGTGTGTTTTGGGGATCACAGTGAAGCTTGTGACGGCTCATGGGCTTGGACGCTGTTGACAGCCCCTCTCTGGCCCCGCAGTGGAGGGTAGGCACTTCTTCTTTCTGCTGGCCAACAAGGTTGGCAGGCAGCCCTCCTTTCCACCTACTGGCAGCTGGCTTGGAAGCTAGAATCAGCAGCTTGGCAAACAGCTGGTCTTCTGACTTTGCCTGGTGCTGGGAGCCCATGTGGCCACGCTGGTGCTGGGAGCCCATGTGGCCATGCCCAGTCTTGGGATGGGGCCAAAACGGAGCAGGTGGACAGGGCCCTGATCAAAAAGCGAGATCCCTTCTCCACAGTGTGGAGGCTGCTGGACAGAGACAGGCCCTGCTGGTGCCTGGAAGTGGGACCCGGTGCTTTTCCCAAAGGGGCATGGAAGGAATGTGTTGGCCTTAGTCAAGGGCCACTGGCTGCCTGCTCCCCTGTCCTGTGGCCTGGGTACAGGCAATCTACAGTTGTCCTGGCCACCGTGGGGAAGAAGGCAGCATTTGCTTTGGGGCCCGTCTGATTCTTCTCCCTATCCGCCCCGCCCCGCTTTTTCCTTTTCTAAGAAGGGTATCATGTGGGCCAGGCTGATCTTGAACTCACTATGTATGAATAAGCCTGACCTTGAATTCCTGATCCTCTTGACTCCACTTCCTGAATGCCAGGATTACAGGTGTGCTCCAACACTCCTGACCTTTCAGAGTGTTAGCATATGTTAATTATATATAATAAAGAGTTTCCTTATGACAATTGCATACATGTGCAATGTATTTCACCATATCCAGTCCCCAGAGTCCTCTCCTGCTCCCCTTTACTCGGACTAATTCCATCTTCTTCCTGTCTAGTCTTCTTACTCTGTGCATGTATGCGTGTGTATATGCGTGTATGTGTATATGTATGTATGTGTATTTGTGTATGTGTGTATATGTGTGTATGTGTGTATGTATGTGTATATGTGTGTATGTGTGCACGTATATGTGTGTATATGTGTGTATGTATGTGTATATGTGTTTATGTATGTATGTATGTGTACATGTGTGTATGTATGTGTATATGTGTGTATGTGCGCACGTATATGTGTGTGTATGTGTGTGTGTGTCCAAATGAGTCTCAGTAGGGTTGTTTACAGGAGCATGAACATCCTACCGTAAGTGAAGAACATATCCTAGGTGTAAATCCTCAGAGAGGGGTGTGGCTGGGAGACTCCTTCCCAGTCCCATGACTGAGTACTGCAGGCCCAATCATGTACAAGAAATCACAACTGTTGTCTCCAAGAGTGCAACAGCCTCACCGTGCCCAGAAGTCAGTGTTTCTGCTTTTGCCATTTATTTACTTGTAGATTGTATTTTATACTGTAACCCAGGCTGGTCTCAAATCTCAAACTTGGGGCAGTCAGTCCTCTGACTTCAGCTTCCAAGTGCCAAGATTACAGGCATGTGCCCTGGTGCCCTGATGCCACTCTTAAGACTGATTTTTATCTGTATGAGTGTTTTGCCTACATGCATATATACCCACCACGTGTGTGTATCTTCAAAGGCCAGCAGAGGGCTTCAGAGGCCCTGGAACTGGAGTACAGACAGTTGTGAGCTGCTGGTTCTGAGAACTGAACCCAGGTCCTCTGCAAGAGCAGTTAAAAATCTTATAAAGTTGATCCAGCATCTCCAGGGCTGGGCAGGGAGAATGAGAGCAACAGCCAATGTGTGCTGCCCTGGAACTTCCTTTGTAGACCAAGCTGGCTTCGAACTCACAGAGATCCCCCTGCCTCTGCCTCCTGAGTGCTGGATTAAAGGCTTGCCACCACCTGGTCTGTGTTGGTTTGTTTGTTGGTTGGTTTGTTTGTTGCTTGATGAAAACATTCTAAGATTGCCAACCATGCTTATACAACACTATGACTAATAGGGACATTGGAAAGGCACACACACTTTGCATTGCTGGGTTGTATAACAGGATAGTCACATACCCACGAGCATATAAACACATTCATATTCACACATGCACCCAAATACTCATACACATTAACATACTGTCAAGCATACCACACACACACTTTCACACACATGATTGGGTTCTCTGCGCCTCTCAGTTGAGGGCTGGAGAATCCTGCTCCTTCTGAGTTATGATCCTCAGCATCCACCCATCATGACTTGGCTGAGGTGGAGGCAGAGTCAGCAGCCAGTAAGGTAGGACAGGAGCATAAGGGGCAGCCCCTCCGAGAACACTACTGAACAAGCAGTTTTCAACATCTAGTATGTGAGATCACTCAAGTTTGAGAGGCTGATGCAGGGGCCAGGGGAACATTCCAGAGGAACAAGTAATGGAGACCGTGACTTTCTCTCTCAAATCCCTGCCTTGCTGGGTAAGGATCAGAAAGGCAGAGTGACCTCGAGTGCCCTAACGTCCAACCCCTCCGAGCACAGGATGGAGTCTGGCCCATTTCTCCTGGAACAGATGGCCGGAGCAGACAAAGAGGCCGCACTTCAGAGAATCCTACAGAAAATGGGACTCGAAACCCGTGTGCTCTAGGGAGTCTGGAATGTTTCCTCCCTCGCCAGAGAAAATGCCCTTCTCGCTGCTCCACAGAGATGCCGCTAAGTTAACGTCCACACCGCTGGAAGGCCTGCTTGCTGAGGACAGGCACACGAACGCATGCATGCAGGCTCACCAGGCAGGGGGAGGACACAGAGCTGTCACCAACATTTAAAATAATACACTTGCTGCAGCCGGAGAGATGGAGGAAGACAAGGCAGGATTGTAGCAGAGAACAGAACGATGAGTTGGAACCACGCGGAAAACACTAGAAGTGAAAGACTAAAGGAATGAAACCAAGAACTCTATGGACGGATTTAATCACACACGGAATACAATAAGTATACAAAGGTGAAGAAAGAGTCAGCAAACAAGAAGGTGAGTCAGAAGAAAGTGCCCAGGAGCAAGCTCGGAGAAGGTGAAGGCGGAGGAGAGGGCAGGAGACCTCAGGGAAACCAAGCCGGGTGCACGAGGACCGGGTGTCGTCAACTTAGAGACAGAGTCAGGACCATGAAGCAGGTATTAACAGAAGTATGTCTTATGTGGCAGAGAGACGGGTGGGCACTAGCTCTGCGAAGCCAGAGGTGGGACCTCGCATCCTGCCTGCTTGATTTTGACCATCGGCTTGATTGAATGAAAATATTCTCAGGAGATGACCAAGGCACTCTTGGGTGTGTTTGGGGGGACTGTCGCTCATCAGGGCTCTGGCAATCAGTGCAAACCATTGATGGGTTCATAATTCAGACGGACTGTCGGCGGGTGTCTGATGGAAGTGGGTCACAGGACTTGCGTCCTTTGGGGTTTATCTCGTCATGGTTCCTCTCTGTTGCTGCCTATCTGTATCTACCCTCCAGGATGGGAACCGTCCTTTGAACCCAGGAACCCAGATAAATCGTCCTTCATTTCCATCTTCCAGCGGGCTATCACGGCAACTGTCTAACACGGGTGTTAAGCTAGACAGAGCCAGGTGTGACCAGAATACACTGGCCTTTCTTGAAACTGTTAACCTGTTCAGCAACGGTCAAATGCCAGACTGGGCACCACCGCCTGGCACACTAACTACCCTCAGCTGACTATCTCAGGATTTAGTGTGTCCTACAGGGTAGAGGTGGCTCCAGGGGTACCTGGACAACAAAACAGCAGTCCTAACGAAGCCAGCTGGAGTCATGTCAAGCTGCACAAATACTGTGGTGCTGGAGAAACTAAATGGGTCACAAAACAAAACCAAGAGTCATAGAATCTGGGAGAGGGACGTTCATGCGTGCATGTGTATGTGTGTTGGGGTGGGGTTTAATGGCGGTGTACGTTGGATAAGAGAGGGTGAATGGAGAGAGTAACCAGAATGCTTTATATACATCTATGAAATTGTCAAATAAAAATTAAAAAAAATCAGAAAGCAACTTCAAAAGACCCTCTGCTCCCCGCAAGCACACACACACACACACACACACACACACACACACACACACACACACTTGTGGGAGCCCAAACAGGAAGGAGAGGGGGAGGGAGGGAGGAAAAGAGAGAGAGGGAGAGAAGACCTTGGCAAATGCACAGAACTTGCAGCAAGTATTCCGGAGTGGGCATGGTGACCGAAAAAGAACAAGCTGGAAATGCAGGAGCCAGTGAGCGGGGCAGGCCAGAGTGGTTATGCTTGCTGCCGATTCTAAGTGAACAGAACTTGCAAAATAATAATAATAACAACCTTGGGGGGCTGGAGAGATGGCTCAGTGGTTAAGAGCATTGCCTGCTCTTCCAAAGGTCCTGAGTTCAATTCCCAGCAACCACATGGTGGCTCACAACCATCTGAAATGAGGTCTGGTGCCCTCTTCTGGCCTTCAGGCATACACGCAGAAAGAATATTGTATACATAATAAATAAAAAAAATATTAAAAAAAATAATAAAAACCTTGGAAAACAACTTGGAAGTTCCTCAAAATGTTAAATATAGAGTTGCTGTGATTCAGAAATGCCACTGGTAAGCACATGCCTAAGAGAAACAAAAACAGGCTCCCACGTCGTGCATCTGGGCTCAGGGCAGCACCACACTGGAGTCAAAAAGAAGCCACACACACCGGCGAGGAAACCATGCAAGAGGCCCATTGCTTAGCAGTAGAGGGGGTGAGCTGCTATCGTGTGTCACAGCAAGCGATGGGCCTCGAATAGGCTGAGCGGATGAAGCCAGGCGGAGGGTCACAACAGGGTGCCGCTTCACACGGGAGGAGTGTCCAGAGAGAGAGTGCACGGAGGAAGACCATGGGCTACCCGGACTGTGTATGTTGGAGAACAGTCTGAGAATGGCCACTGACAGGACTTTCATCTGGAGTGATTAGCTATTCTAAACTGAATCGTGGTCATAGCTGCACACTCTGCCAATATACTAAATGCCACTGAACTGAGTACGTTTTTGGTTTATTTGAGACAGTCTCACGTAAGATGAACTGGCCTTGAGCTTGCAATGTAGCCAAGGCTGACCTTGAATTACTGATCCTTCTGTTTCTGCCTCTCAGGGGCTGGTATTTCAGGCATGTGCCATCATGCCTTGCTGGACTGTGCATCTTAAATGAACATATTAAAATTCATGGCTTGACGATGTCAAAACAAGGCCTTTGGGGCTGGATAGACAGATGAGTCTGTAACGTGCCCGCTGAGCAAGCATGAGGACCCAAGTTCAATCCCCAGAATCCACATAAAGAAACCGGGCGCCATGGTGTCTCTGTGATCCCAGTGCCAGGGGGCCAACGGGAGGCTCCCCGGGACTTGCTGGTCAGCTGTGAAGCCTCCTTATAAAGACGGTAGCAGAGACAGACAAGCAGGCCATAGGAGATACAGAGAGCATCAGCAGAACAAACACCCGACAAGATGGTCTGAGGAACAAGAGGGAAGATATGGCTTACTGAAGCCAGCTGTGGGAGAGGCTTTCACCTGTGAGGCAGTGCAACCGAGTGGAGGTGGCTCAGCGGATGAGCATGCTTGCTGACTGCGAATGTCCACGAGAGTTTGCATTCCCAGTACCTATGCATACAGCTGGGTGGCGCCAGGAATTCCCGCAACCCCAGTGCTGGGAGGTAGAGGAGGCGAGACAGAGATCGACAGGGGTCAGCAAGATGGCTCACCAGGTACAGACATCTGCAGCCAAGCCCAGCAGAATAAGTGCGGTCCCTGGGATCCGATGGAAGGAGAGACCTGCCTTCTGACCTCTGCATGTTTGCTGTGGCGCTCCCTCCCAAACACCACACACACTGACTGTCTGTCTGTCTGTCTGTCTGTCTGTCTGTCTGTCTGTCTGTCTATCTATCTATCTATCTATCTATCTATCTATCTATCTATCTATCTATCTGTTTTTTTTTACTTTTAAAGAAAGGAAGCCATCTCTAGGGCTCACTGGCCACCAGCCTGAAGTACAGAGAACTCCAGTTTCCGTGAGAGACCTGAGTAATGCAGAAGCTTCATAAAAGGAGGATTCCCACAGTCCTCCCCTCCCTCTAGATGACAGACATGTTTGCAGACTTGCATGTTTTACACACACACACACACACACACACACA
>NC_022014.1:81534859-81536335 GCF_000317375.1 Microtus ochrogaster
TTTTTTTTTCTTTTTAAAGGATATTAGGACCGGCAAGATGGCTCAGAGCTCGCTGATGCCAAGCCTGACCATTGAGTTTGATTCCTGAAGCCAGAAGCATCGATTCCCACAGGCTGTCCTCTGATGTCCACCTGAGCACCGCCCCCCCCACAAACATATATGTATATTCCACACACGTTCACCCACCACACACTCACACATGAAAAGGGAAATCATAAAGACGCACAGCACAACAGTCACTGCTCAGTGCGTGGGGTTTGGGTCACACAGAGGGCAAGGGTGGTGAGGGCTGCCACCGACCGGATGTGTTTTGTGCAGAGATTGGCCTCCACAGCCATCTGGGGTTCAGACCTAAGCTATTTGCAGCCCAGTCACACCCCATCGCCTCTGGCCTAGTTGAGACTTCCCTTCCTGAGTGGTTGATTGTGATGAGGTCTGTCCTTTTGTATCTTCCTCACTATGAGCTCTGCAGCTGCTGACCACTGGAAACCCCAGGGCGGCATCAGGGGGCATCACCAAGTTCTCTCACTGTGTGTTTGCTCTGAGGAGCCTGCACTGCACAGCTCCAGGGAAGGCGTGAGGACACTATAGGGACCTAGTGACAGCAGTCACAGGCTCCTTCCCTCCTCTCGCCTCTCATCTCTCCTCTCCTTCCTAACTTTGTCTCTGCCTACACTGTCTTCCTGTTTCCTCTCTCTCACTCTCTTCCTTCCCTCCCCCCCCCACTCCCACCCCCTCATCTGCTAGTGGAGTGGTGGTGTCAGTGGTCTCTGTCCAGACTTGTCTGCATCCTTCTCTCAGGGACCCAGAAGTGACACATGGGCCTGTTAGTTCACACTTATTGTATCGTCTCTGGATCTCACCTGACCACACAGCTGAGTCAATGTCCACCCGGTCAGGGCTGCCTGCAAGAGCAGCCATCTTGGTGAGAATGAATTAGATATGGAATTAATCATATAATCTATAAAACAACAATTATTTTATTGAGCACGCAGATTTTGTGGGTTTGGAGCATGGAAGGGACACAGAGATGGAGAGAATCCATAAAATAATGGAACAGGAAACTCATTTCAAAAGAGTATAATAGCTGGGCAGTGGTGGCACACACCTTTAATCCCAGCACTCAGGAGGCAGAGACAGGCAGATCTCAGTGAGTTCCAGGCCAGCCTGGTCTAAAAAGCGAGTTCCAGGACAGCCAGGACAGTTACACAGAGAAACCCTGTCTCTGAAAACCAACCCCCTCCAAAACAAACAAACAAACAAAAAAACCCTATTATTGCAGTCTACCAATATGGAATATAAATGAATAATAGCATTCCTTCACGCCAGCCAGTGACCTTGAAAAACAGATAGACACCCCTGAGAAACCCACAACTCCTGAGATTAGTGTAGCACAGAAACATCTGGATAGTTTTGGAAATATCTAGTGCTAGCTGTAATTTAAAAGCTTCCACAAGGCAGGGTGATGGTGGCGCA
>NC_022014.1:81536965-81541311 GCF_000317375.1 Microtus ochrogaster
GCAGCCCCACCACTCATATTACAACAGGTGTGTGTGTTTTGCTTATAAGTATGTGCACCATGTGCATGCAGTACCTGTGGAGGCCAGAAGAGGGTGCCAGGTTCCCTGAAACCAGAGCTATGATAGCTGTGAGCGGCCATGTGTGTGTTAGGAACCAAACCTAGCTCTTGTCAAGAGCAGTAAGCACTTTTAACCACTGAGCCACCTCTCTGGACCCAGTTGTTATATGAATAAACTAAGTTACAGAACAATGATGTTAATCTTGAACAAACTATTCCAGAAAAGTGAAAAGGAGATCTTTCCCATTTTAATGAAGCATTCCTAAAATAGCCTGATTCCAAAGCCTGATGAGAAAATTTCAAGAAAGGAGAATCTTTGAGTGGATGCAGAACACTCCAGAGGAAAAGCACACACCTTGAGTAAACTGGGTTTATTCCATGAAGGCAGGCTCTTGGAAAGACTCACAGCTTCTGACAACACTGGCTAGAACGTCAGCGACTGCACTAGTGTTGGAATGTTGCAGGACCAGAACCTAGTGGCTATTTGTCTTACCAGCATTCCTTGCCTCTCTCTGCGTCTGACCTAACTGCCTATGACTGACAGCTACAGACGGCTCCACCACTGAGCTCCACTCCCAGCCACACCAGCACCCTAACATTTAAGGTTGATCTAGAGGGTGGACACAGATCACCAAGGCAAGAAAAGTCAATGATGAGGCCAGGATTGGAGAGGGAAAGATGAAGCTGCTGTTTATAGGTTGCTATCGACAGGGAGGCGTGCAACTGATAGGTGAAGTATCAGAACTGGTAAGTAATGAAAGTTGCTGCACCAGGGTTGGTGTAGCTGGAGTCTTCCTTCTGCACTAGCAGCTTCCAAATAAATACACAGAGGTTTAGTACTAATTATAAATGCTTGGCCAATAGCTCAGGCTTGCTACTAGCTAACTCTTACATTTAAATTAACCCATATTTCTTATCTATACTTTGCCATGTGGTACCTTTTCTTAGTATGACATGCCCATCTCGTTTCTCTCTGTGTCTGCTGGCAACTTCTCGAGACTCCTCAGACTCTGCCCTCCTTCCCAGCATTTTCACTTCCCAGAAAATCCTGTCTAACCATCAACCAGTCAGCTTGGTATTAACCAATGAGAGTAATATGTACTCACAGTGAACAAAAGAATTATTCCACAGCATTTCCATCTTTTTTGTCTAATTAGAAAGGAAGGTTTTAATTTTAAGATAGTAAAATTGTGGTTGACTGTCCGGCAGTCAAATGTGTAATATTCCTTTACACTGTGTGAATACATGTTACTGTGATTGGTTTAATAAAGAAGCTGACTGTCCAATAGCTGAACAGGATAAGGTTAGGCAGGAGAGCAAACTGAGAATGATGGTAGGAAGGAGGGTGGGGTGGTTAAGAGCACTGGCTGCTCTTCCAGAGGTTCTGTGTTCAATTCCGAGCAACCACATGATGGCTCACAACCATCTAGAATAGAATGAGATCTGACGCCCTCTTCTGCCCGCAGGTGGAGATGCAGGCAGAAAACTGTATACACAAGAAATGAATCTAAAGAGAGACCTGAGTCGAATGAATCGCCAAAATTCACCTAGTGATGGGACTGGAGAGATGGCTCAGTGGTTAAGAGCACTGTCTGCTCTTCCAGAGGTCCTGAGTTCAATTCCCAGCAACCACATGGTGGTTCACAACCATCTGTAATGAGATCTAGCGCCCTCCTCTGGCGGGTGGGCATACGTGGAGGCAGAATGTTGTATACATAATAAATAAATGAATCTTTAAAAAAAAAATTCACCTAGTGCAAGGAGAGAACTGAGTTCTGCAAGTCGTCCTCTGATCTACAAACATGCGCCTTAGCATGCGAACTTGAATGCATGTGTGCACGTGCGCACACACCATACCACACACACACACACACACACACACACACACACAAATAAATGTAGTAATAAATCTCCGGAGCTCATGAGAGGGGTCGAATCCTCTGAAACACTCAATGGAATTCAGAAGAGATATGGGATCACTTAGAGTTAAAGATGGTGTGAGCCACCGTGTAGACGCTGGGAACAGAGCCAGTGTCCTCTGGAAGAGTAGTTAGGGCTCCTCCCTGCTGAGCCATCTCTCCAGCCCCACCGCTCAATACCTCTGTGACTGGTTAGCTAGGAACTAAGAGCAGAACTTTTAACACAGTATTTAGAAAATCCTGAGAATGTGGCTAGTGGGGTCAGGGCTGGTGGCCTGCAGTACCAGCTATGAGGGTTGTAAGATAGGAGGGTTTGCTCCCAGTTCACGGCCAGCTTGTGCTACAATTTGAGTTCCAGGTCGGTCCAGGCTACAGAGGGATCTCTGTCTCTAAAAAACAAACAAAATAAACCAAAAACATAACTCAACAAGAAAGCAAACCAAACTAAGCCATTCTCTTCAACATTCACCTCGAAACCAGAGCTGTTGGCTATGCAGGCCAGACAAACTTCCCACTTTCGAAATAAGAGGAAGAAAACAAGAAAACAGATCCAAAGAAAATGGCAGGCGAGACCATAAAGGCAGAAATTAGAGAAACGGAAAACAAACAAAAAGAGGAGGGTCCGCCAACAAAAAGAATCAGGAAAGAAAGGGGAAAGAGAGAGAGACAGACACAGACACAGGTCTGTGCGCAGAGAGTGCACACAGGGACTAGGGTGCTTTTTTTTCTTTTAAATCAAAGGATTCAACAGTATGAGCAAGAGTAATTTAAAACCCTGTATTAAAAACCTTGATGAAATAAACATTTTTCAAGAAAAACTTGAATTTAAAAAAAAAAATGGCTCAGCAAGAGTGAGATCCCAAGTCCTTAACCAAAGGGAAAATCGACCCACCTCCCCAGGGGTGTCTAAGGAGGTGGAACCTGAAGGGGGGGGATGACAAACTCACCCCCAGGGGCATCTGAAGGGGTGGAGCCTAGGAGGGATGACCAATGCATCCCCCAGGAGCATCTGAAGGGGCGGAGCCTGCCAGGGATGACCCTGAGGTAGGGACAGCCATGCTGAGCGGGAGACCCTGCTCTGTGAGCCACATGGAGGGCTCAGGGGAGCTGTGCATGCATGTGCTCCCTTCGTGTCTGCAGGAGGAAAACCCGCATTGTGCAGCAGGTGCCTCCCACCAGAGGGGAGAGAACTCCCTGGAATTGCCACGGAGGAGCTGCTGTGTCCAGGTGCCTGGGCAATCCTAAAGATTGTGCAATGTGATAACAAACCAACAACTCTACCTGGTGTCCACCTATCAGGGGAGTGGGAAGCAAGTCCAGTACCAATGACTAAGAGGCAAAACAAAACAAAAAAACAAAAACAAAAACAAAACCCAGCAAAATGAAAATGTGGGGCTAGGAAGATGGCTCAGTGGGTAAAAATGTTTGCTGAGTGTCCTGGTTTCATTCTTGCTGCTAGGATAAAACACCCTGACAAAAAGCAACTTGGGGAGAAAGGGCCTACAGGTCCAGGCTAGTATCTGTCATGTGGGGAAGTTGAGGCAGGGTCTTGTCACACGGTGAAGAGCAGAGAAGAAACTCACACATGGTCACTTGCCTGTGCTCACTTCCATTTCCTACTCTATACAGTTCAGGACCCCCTGCCTGGAGGATGGGGCTGCCCACAGTGGACTAGGTCTTCCCTATCAATTAACTTAGGTCCCTCCCCCGCAGACAAGCCCACCACGGACCCAGTGTAACCCAGTGTAGACAATCCCTCAATAAGACTGTCTTCCCAGGTGTCGATACATTTTATCGAGTTGGCAGTTGAAGCTGATTGTTGCCCCACACAAGCTTGACAGCCTTAGTTTGGATCCCTAGAGCCCACTTAAAACCCAGGTGCTAGGTCACCTGTCTACAATTCCAGGGCTCCTACAGTGTGGGTGGGAGGCGGAGACAATAGGCTGGAAGCTGGTGGGTCAGCTAGCTAAGAGTACACACGGCAGCAGTGGACAACACTGTCTCAACAAGGTGGAAGGAAAGAACTGGGGCTAAAAAACTGTTCTCTGCATCTCTGCAGTGTGCTGTGGCATGTGTGTGTGTGCATGTGTGTATTTTAAAACATCTAAAAGCATTCATGTTCTATCATCAGCGACTCTATGTTTATCATAAAAGGAAAAGTATGCGTGCCCAGGACGCTGTTTATGACAATCTTCATCTTAGCATTTTAAAGTGACAAAGCCAGGCGGTGGTTGCCCTTGACTTTAATCCCAGCACTTGAGAGGCTGAAGCAGGTGGGTCTCTGTGACAGACCAGGTCTACATAGAGAGACCCTGTCTCAAAACACAAAATCAGAAGCCGGGCAGTGGTGGCGCACGCCTTTAATCCC
>NC_022014.1:81542276-81559063 GCF_000317375.1 Microtus ochrogaster
TGCTCAGAGCAGCTGTAGGCACTCAGATCAGGGGATTACAAGAAATTCAGGATCTGGGGTCTCACTGCTCCCAACATCTCCCCCCTAAATTTTTTATAAAACAGAAGACCCTCCTGACCACACAGCCTTTTGGTCACTTTGATTGAACCTGAACTCAGGAGATAGTGACAGCATCTCCTCAGGAGAATACTGGCTTTTAGGGAACACAAGAGAGCAACTTAAGCCTGTAAGACAGGTAGATTCAAGTATCCCAGAGATCGTTGGTTCCTCATACTATTTCCCACACACCCTCTTCCCCTCAAGTGAACAGAGATGTGTAACCATTTCAGACTCGGGAATTTTAAGGGAGTGGCTTTGCCATGACCCCAGGAGCCGACAGAAACCACTGCTCCTTCAGCAGTCCCCTAAATAACAAACCCCAGCTGCCATACCCCCGTGGCCATTCATTCTTGTCATCTGAGTGCATGGAAGACACCTTCTCCCTCGCTCGCGCACCTCTCTTTGGCTTCCCTGGTGTGCTAACTGTAACGTTCCAAGGGCTATTCAAGTAACCATTGAGTTGTTTCACCACGTGAGAGGCATTAGCAATATTAACAGATGTTACACAAATGAAATAATGAACAAGACATTTGTTGTACTAGCCATAAGTCC
This sequence comes from Microtus ochrogaster, assembly GCF_000317375.1. Lineage (NCBI taxonomy): Eukaryota > Metazoa > Chordata > Mammalia > Rodentia > Cricetidae > Microtus > Microtus ochrogaster. The sequence continues at coordinate 81,542,928 of NC_022014.1, forward strand.
ACCTGCTCCTAAATAGAGCAGTCTCTTAATTTAAATTCGCTCTGCCGCAGACTCTTCGGCGTGCAGAGCCTGGAACTGCCACTGCCTTCTCCTTGCCCCACTGCTGCGTTCTCGGGCAGCCCAGTGGGGTCTGTGCTCCAGCTTGTCTCAGCTCCAGCACCCGTTGTTGCGTTTGCTGATACTCTTGGCACTGCTGTGGCATCCGCCAGGCTCGGCACCGACTGGGCTGAGGCAATGTGCCTTCCACCACAGCCACCCAGCAAAGCTCTGCTCCAGCTGCCTTCTAGCCCCAGCTTTATTCATTCTGGGTCCAAACTGGTGCATGAAGTTGAGCGGAACTCAGGGAAGCAGGCTTGCTGCTCTGCAACCACTGAAGGGGCCCCACGTAAACAATCTTTTAGGAAATTTGGGCGTTGTCAATCTGTCTGGCTACTTCCTGCTGAGCAGGGACGCTGCATTCTTAGGGGTATTTACTGCAACTTGGTGCCATTTTCCAGGATGTCAGGATTAACACATACCCCAATCCACCCTCACCTTCTGAGGGTGACCTCTCAATGTTCCCTAGTTCCTGATATCTTGGCTGAGACCTCCAATTGCCGTGCACTGCGCCCCCGTGTCTGCATTCTGTGTGCTGGCACCCAGTTCGCTAGCTTTGGGCAAGGGGGCTGGAGGTTGAAATACACAGACACACACAGACAAAGAGACAGCGACACAGGTCATCCTTGAATTCCCCAAGAATGCCCCCTTTATTATGTTCAGGGGCAGATTATATAGAGATAGCCATGCCCCAGCCAAACCCACCAGAAACCACTCTCCTGCCATCATCAGGAACTCCTGGAGGTCTCGTGCTCAGAGCAGCTGTAGGCACTCAGATCAGGGGATTACAAGAAATTCAGGATCTGGGGTCTCACTGCTCCCAACATACAGATACATGTTTTAATAAAATGCAGTTTCTCCCCGAGAACTGTTGCTCACACATCACCTTAGAGTCAGCTGTTATCGTAGACACAGAGGATGCGCTGGCTTGCAGCAAACAGGTCTCCTGTTTAAATATGTATGACTATCTGGAAGTATATTCTAAGATGTCTGCAGGATGCAGGCTAGTCTGGTGATATGGGTGGAGTGTCAAGGGGTCTCTAGAGAAGAGGGGTGAGTGAGGACACCCAACAGGGTGGTGGTGGGAACTTTGATCTTGTGGCAGGCACACCAGGATATAGGAGCAGAGTCTAACAAAATGGATCCGCTAAGGTGACATGGTCCTTTTGTGACACTGGGGGTAATCCCAAGGTCATGCCCCTAGGTTGACTTTCCTTCATAATCATGGATGAACCATCTTCTATTCTACTCAATGGACGAGAACTCTGTAGGATGCTGGCAGACAGCGGCCTGTAAGGTGGAGAACTAGGTGATAGATGGGGGAGTGGGGAATAGGCTGATGCATAGAAAATGATGCATTTTCTATGAGGGTTAAGACAGAGGGACTTCCTTGTTCCTTTGGCACGGGCGGACTGTCGTCAGATTTGTGGAATTCTGCCTCTTTGCGACATAGCTGTTTCTTTAAAGCTGCGGGGTGATGACATGGCCCCATTCTGCCATGGGCAGGCGTCCCATGACACGCATCTCACCACTGTGTGATCACAATAGAAAAAGGGGAAGGGGATGCAAAGTCAGACATCCCAGGTGGTGTCCTTTCACTGCAGAAGACGGAGCAGGTGGCTTCGGTGAAGGCATGTAGGCTGGAGTGTGCCAGGAGCCATCAACCCCTGACTGGGCAAGCTGCTGAGCAGGTGCCTAGACACAGCCTCCAGTGGGAAGGACGCTGGGCGAGGCAGCAGGAGCCTGAGGTCAGCCCCAGCTTCTCTCGTTCAGAAGGAAGTGCTGAGACATATTGTTGGAAACAGGTGGCTGGTTACAGCACAGCAGGGGCCTCTGCTGCGGGCTCAGGTGCTGCTATTCCAGGGGCGGAGATAGCCCAGGTAATTTGTGATTAGACCCTGGACCTGCAACATTGTAACTTTCAATAATCAAGGAAGTTTTCTTTCTTTCTTTCTTTCTTTCTTTCTTTCTTTCTTTCTTTCTCTTTCTTTCTCTCTCTTTCTTTCTTTCTTTCTTTCTTTCTTTCTTTCTTTCTTTCTTTCTTTCTTTCATTTTATCGAGACAATGTTTCTCTGTGTAGCTTTGGAGCCTGTCCTGGAACTCCCTCTATAGACCAGGCTGGCCTCAAACTCACAGAGATCTGCCTGCCTCTGTCTCCTGAGTACTGGGTTTAAGGTGTGTGCCACCAACGCCCTTTCAATCAAGAAAGTTTCAATCATCAGGTCATCTAATAAAACGCAGTTTCTCCCTGAGAACTGTTGCTCACACATCACCTTAGAGTCAGCTGTTATCGTAGACACAGAGGATGCGCTGGCTTGCAGCAAACAGGTCTCCTGGGAAACCCTGCATGCCGTGGTCCAGGTTGATACTGTGTCTATCCTATCAAAGATCCAGGCTGCTTCTGTCTTACTGATCTGCACCCTCTCGTAGACTCCGGTGGCTGCCAGTTCCGACCATCAGATCCTCCTGCTGGCAGATACTCACCCTGCAGTCAGCAAGAAGAGGGGGGAGAGAAGTGGAGGCCCCAACCAGAGCAGCAGACCCCCGGTCTCCCACGCCAGCCCTCACACTCCTTTTTCCTCTTGCTTCTGATCACTGGAGTGTTATGGGGGGGGGGACTGAGAGGGAGGGAACAAGATAGAGCTAGGCCATGTTATGGAATGCTGTCCTCTGGCTGTGACATAACCATTGCCATCTAAGTCCGAGCCTCTGGTCCCCCTCACTCATATGATCTTCACAGGACCGGTTTATTATGGTGGCCTTGTTGGTGGGGGTGAGGAGGTGTCATTAGACCCTAACCTGAACATCCCACCGCTTCTGTTCTCCCACCTGTACCTCTATTCCAGATGCACAGGTCTCAGGAGGGGCTGGAGTACAGAGGTGGGCGGTTGGCTGGGGGGGGGGGAACCACTCCCATCTGTACAGCTTTCATGACAGCTCTTTTCTTTCCTCGAGGCTTCATGTTAGCTGACTGTGTTTGGGGCTGGAGACAGTGGCCCCAGTTTGGGTGACCTGCTACCTTCCTGTCTCAGCCCCACACAGAGCTCTGCTCCCCTCCCTGGGTCAGTGGGAAGAGGTGTCCCACCAACTCTGTCTTGTAGATCACTATAATCCTGCTCCTCCCAGTGCCTCTTCCCTGTCCGACTGGCTAGCCAGCAATAGAGCTGGGGCCCATATCCAACCACCTTAGTCACTGTCTCTACCCTTGGCGTTTATGAATGCTTGGGGCCTCATAAAGCTCAAAGGTTGAAAACAGTAATAAAGAGGCCCAGTTAGCTTGGCTTGGGCAAGCTGCAGAGGGATGCTGAGCTTCATCTCCTGGTGCCTCTCATCGCTCAGAACATGGAGCATCAAGTTCACTGTGAACCTTCCCTCTGACAGATGCTGCTTCCTGGGCCCTGCATACGTGACTGGGTATATTTCTGCAGAGCACAGGCTTGAGAGTGGGAAAATGTGTTCAGGAGGGAACTATCCCTGCTCATCAATTTACGGGATCCATTCCAGCTGTTTCCAAGTTGTACAGGATGGATAGACGCAAACAGTCCCCCCAGGAGAGCCTCCCTGTCCTCCATCCCCCATGCCCAACCTCCTGCCTTTTCCATCCTGATCTCCCATTGTAGCTGAGACCTTCTAAGACCCACCTTTAACCCACCTCTCTTTTGTTGATTAACAAGAAGACGGTCGTCAAGTGGGCGATGGTGGCGCACGCCTTTAATCCCAGCACTCGGGAGGCAGAGGCAGGCGGATCTCTGTGAGTTCAAGACCAGCCTTGTCTACAGAGCTAGTTCCAGGACAAGCTCCAAAGCCACAGAGAAACCCTGTCTCGAAAAACCAAAAAAAAAAAAAAAAAAGACAGTCGTCAGCCCTTGTCGATACACAAATGGACACCACAGTTTTATCTTTTATGCTGTCCTGAATATTACTTTTCAGTGTGGCGAGCAGAATTCAAACCTCATCAATGGAGCTAGAGTTGGCTCAGTCGGCTTGCCTGTGAGCTTTGCAAGCCTGAGGACCAGAATTTGAACGCCCAGGTCCTGGGTTAAAAGCCAGCACTGTGCTGCCTTAGTGACATGTCAGTTGTTCGTTCTTCTCCATGATCTGTGATGCCGCTTGCTCACACGGTTGGTTGGCTAGATTATTCAGTACCAGACAGGATTCCCCTTTTGGCGAACAGACCTCAAGTCTAGTTGTGTCTCCTAGAAATGGCAGAGAAGCTGCATCCATGAGTCTGCATCAACACAACAATTTATTGCTTAAATAAGGCCTGAATGGTGATGACACCCATAGACTAATATGGCCCCAATCCTAGACATGTAATTACAGGCAACTACAGAATGTTGAGAGTGGGGAAAATAGTCTTCCCCGGGAAGAATCCCTTCCCGGTTGGTTATTCAATACCAAATGGCCAGTCCTGAAAACATATACTCACAAGTAACATCTGGAGGGACTGAACAGGCTGTGTTTATATAGTTTGGAATATATACATGCATATGGAACAACAATTAAAGAAATAAAAATCATGAATTTAAGAGAGATCAAGCAAAGGTGGGAGGGAGGAAAGGACGGGGAAAATGATGTAATTATATTTTAATTAAAAAAATAAAAGAGTTGAGTATGGTGGCATATGCCTGTAACCCTAGCATTTGGAGGTGCTAGTTGGAGATTGCAGATCCAGGAACCTCCAGGGCCTGCTACCCTGGACTGTGTGGCCAAGTTCCAGGGCTCATCGCTACCGTGTACGACTGGGTGGTGTCTGGTAGATTGCTTCATGTGTCCGGGCTGCACCTCAGTTTACTGAGAAGAGAGCTTTGCGGAGAACTCCGTGGGCTCAGAATCCAGGCGGCTTCGTCTTTCTCCCAGACCCCGCCCACCAGGGCCCGCCCCTCCGGTTATTTAACTCCGGTTCCACGCGCCCAGCTTGCAGAGCGCGGTCTGATCCTGGCCGGAAGGAGCCGCCCACGGCATTTCGCACTCTCCATTGGCTGAGAGCGGCGGCAGGGGCAGGCCCGGGCCTGCGATTGGCTGTTGGAGCAAGGTTGTCCCGAGGTCCCGGCGGCCGGCGGGCGCTAAACGCCATGGAAGAAGCCTCGTCCGTGCTGACCCGGGGGGCTGTGCAGCGGAGGGGCCCCAAGACCCCGGAGAAGCAGGCGCAGGACCAGTCGGGACGGAAGCCGGGACGGCGAAGGCCGGGGCGGAGGTGTGCACGGCTGGGCTGAGCTCCGGGTTTGGGCCGGGGTGGCCATGCTGCTTGTCCCTGCACAGTGCGACACTGTCCACTTCTCGCGGTGGACTCCCTTCATGCCTGCGTCCCTCTGTCCTTCCATCCACGGCCGCAGACGGGCCACCCGAGCAAGCTAGCAGCGTCCTTGTCCCTGACCCATGACAGACCCTATCCCAGCCCACCGGGTCCCGTCCTGGAAGCCTGGCTCCATGACTACCGTACCTTTCTTTGGCCCTGTAAGTCAGGCATTGCCATACCTGGATGGCTTTCTGTTAGGCTGATATTTGAACTGAGACTTTAGGGAAGAGAAGGACCGCGGTTGGTGGCTATCCACGTGGGAGGATCACAATGAGCAAAGGCACAAAGTGAGGAGTGGACAGACATGACCCTCTGGTCTGGGGATTTGTTCCTTTGGGGTTAGTAACATCCTGGTAAGTAGGATACTGGGAAGGGTATCAGCACAGACTTGACTTGTCTCGTTCTGTTTTTCGACCCACAGCTGTGAGACAGCTGGGCCATAGTGTGGGTGCTGGGTAGAAGGCCTCCCAATCCGGTCCTTTCCCTCTTTCTGGAGAATTCTAAGGTGACAAAGGTGAACAGGGGCCGGCAGGATTGCTCTGAATTCCTTTGGGCGTAGCTGAAGGGTAAAGAAATCCTCCAGGGAGGGGCATCTGGAAGAGAAGAGTCTGGAAATGAGATTTGAAAGGGGGTGGTTAACATGGCCCAATGACACAGGCCTGTATTATCGGACTACTTGAGAGGGCGAGGCAGGAGGCTCACAAGTTTGAGGCCAACCTGGTTTAGCCAGGCTGTGTCTTCAAATAAGAACGTAAGGTCTTGAGATGGATTCATGGTAGAGCACTTGCCTAGGATGTGGGAAGTCCTGAGTCTGAGCCCCGGCACCACAGGAAAAAGAAGGTATCTCCAGACACACAGATACCTGCTGCTGTCTGGCCGTCTCTGTAGATCCATGGGCTCCTCAGTTTAATTGCAGAGGCCCTGGGTCGGTGATTGGTGACTGATCCTGTGAAGGGAGCTCAAGTCACTGCTAAAGACCTCAGGCCCTGGGAGGTTTAGATACCCTGGTTTCTAAAAGGTTACTATGTATCTTCTCACTATTCTAAGATGATACTTTTAAAAACATTGTAACAAACTAGTGCTTCCTCAGCATCGCTACTTCCTGAAGTCAAGGTACTCTTCCTTGTCATTATCTCCATTGGTGACAGCAGAGCCCCTGAGTGTTCCATGCCCCTGGGTGTGGACAGAAGACAAAGCCTGCTTCTGACCTCTCAAGGCCTTCAATTTTGCTAGTACTTGAAAACCCTATGTACCCCCTGCCCGCAGAAGGCCTGTGGCCCTAAGAAGTACCTACCTTGGTGTTCTCAGTGTGTGATTTGCCTGTTGGGAGGGGAAGGTGTTACTCAGGTGTGGACTGCCATTGGCACCTGTCCAAGCAGAAGCAGGTCCTGGTAGCTAATAAATAAGACAAGCCCTAGCTATCCAGTCTCTGGTTTCATGCATGCCTCTGGTGTAGGTTTTATAAACCATGTTCAGAGATATCTAACCATTTGCTTCTGTTATTTACCCTTTAGGGGGGCTGAGAATACAGCTCAGTTGGTAGCTCACTTAATGTGCTTTAAATCTAGTTCAGTCACCAACACAACATAAGTGGGCGTAATGGAGCACCCCTGAGACTCCAACGCTTGGGAGGTGGAAGGAGAAAACTTAGAAATTCTGTGTTGTCCTTGACCACACGGTCAGTTCCAGACTGGACTGTACGACACGACTTTGTATCAAAAACAAAAACAAGTTAATCTTTTAAAACCCATCCTTTGCCTAGGATCAAAGAGGACCAAGAAGAGGAAACGATTTTTAGAGATGTGGTCAGTTTCAGCCCAGACCCTTTACCAGGTGAGGTGACCGAGGCTCCACTGTGGTCATTGTCCCCCCCCCCCCCCCGTCTGGTCAAAGCATCTGCATGAATTCCCTGATTCCATTCCTTACTGTTTCCCTCCGTGGACCAGCTAGATATTATGACAAGGACACCACCAGACCTACCAGCTTTTACTTCTCATCCCTGGAGGACCTCCTGGCCTGGACCCCCGCCATGGAGGATGGCTTCAACGTCGCCCTGGAGCCACTAGAACGTCGTCAGCCCCCACTGAGCAGCCCCAGGCCCCGGACCCTGCTGTGCCACGACATGATGGGCGGGTACCTGGAGGACAGGTGAGGTTCCTGACATAACATAGCACTGCTCTCATTGCTGGCTGTCCTAGCATGGGAAGATGGCTACAGTTGGAGTTGGGAAAGACGGTTTCTAGATGGGCTCTCTGCACCTCAGGGAGAGAAACTCAGTCCTAGAGGTTAAACTTCACATGGCAGAAGCAAGTTGGAGTTGGGCAAGCGCGTGTCTGTCTTAGCTACATAGATGGCTAGCTCCTCAGGCTGCCCCTGAAGAGGATTGCCAACCATATCTCCAGGCCTCCGGGCCCATCAGCCATGTCCTCATTTGGTGTGTGTGTGTCTGTTGCACTTCCCCTAAGCTCTGTCCTCATTCAGATCCCTTTGCCTCTGGCTTCCTGGGCTTTCTCTCTCTCAGCTGTGCACAGGTTAACTAGAGTGACATTTTAAACTCTAGAGTTGTCTAGAGTACAGTCTCAGACAGGGTGATAGGAAGCTGAGTCAGAGCCAGCAGCCCACTCTGGGGCATGGCCAGCCTGCAGACAAGGGGAGACGCGGGCACTGCTGACCCTGCGCCTGGGGCGGAAGCCAGAGACAGGGCCTGTGCCTAGCCTTTCTGCTTCCTTCTCTTTCATCTGCTCACAGAGGCCAAAGTGCTGTCTGTGCAGATCCAGCGGCCCATGCCAGCTCCTTGCCCAATACACGAGGATGTTTGAGATTGGGTCTTGCTCTGTAGTTTAGTCTGGTAGAGAACTCATTACGTAGCCCAGCTGGCTTCCACCTCCAATCCCTCTGCCTCAGGTACCTCCATGCCTAGCCCCCTCTTTGTGTGACTGTGTGTGTATGTGGAGGCCAGGGTACAACCTCGGCTATTGTTCCTCAGACACTGTCCACCTTATTTTTGAGACACACATCCTCACTGGCCTGGAACTCATCAAGTAGACAAGGCTGGCCCATCTGGCACTCTCTGCCTTCTCATCCCTGAGAGTACATGCACACTCTACCCTACCTGGATTTTTAATTTTTTTTTTTACTAAGTCAGTTCAGTTCTAGGGATGGAACTCCCTGCAAGGCAGGCATTTTGCTGGCTGTCACCCCAGCTCCTGCTCCTGGCTGCTCTTGACAGAAGAGCCTCAGGTAGTTCCCGCTCTCGCTCCTCCCACACAGGGTCTCACCCAGCAGGCTTCAGTCAGAGCCAATGACCAGAACTGAAGCGCAACACCTCCCCCAAGGCTGCTCTCTCCCACTCGCCATCACTGTGTCCTGATTCTGTCCCCTGGGACCTGACTCTGTCCCCATGTCTTCCAGGTTCATTCAGGGCTCGAAGGTGCAGAACCCCTACTCCTTCTACCACTGGCAGTACATTGACATCTTTGTGTACTTCAGCCATCACACGGTCACTATCCCCCCTGTGTGCTGGACCAATGCTGCCCACCGGCACGGGGTCTGCGTGCTGGGTAAGAGCCAAGCGGCTGGTGACATATCTGTGCCCATGGGTCAGGACTGGTGTCTGTACATTTTCCCAGGGGGGACCAGATGGCAACTATTTTTAGCTGTGGCCCATGGGTCATTGTGGCGGTGAGCAGAGGGGCCATGCTGTGTTCCAGAAAAGCCCTGCTTACATACATGAGTAGTGGCTGCGTCTGGCCCGAGGCCACGGTTTGCCATCCACTAGTTCAGACTGGTGCCTCTCCAGCTTCATCCTGCATCCCCTGTGACCACATCCCAGAGGACCACTGGTAGAATGTCTACATCTTCCTATAGTCCTGCTGTCTGGGAAGCATACTCAGGCAAGCCCCGGGTCAGAGGAGAGCCGTCCCTGCAGCCGTTTCTATCTCATGTCTCACAGGGACCTTTATCACAGAGTGGAAGGAGGGTGGCAAGCTCTGTGAATCCTTCCTGGCTGGGGATGAGCGCTCCTACCAGGCGGTGGCCGATCGGCTGGTCCAGATCGCTCAGTTTTTTCGTTTCGATGGTTGGCTCATCAATATCGAGAACTCCCTGAGTGTAAGAGACACAGCCACGTTCTGGCACCGCAGCTATGGTCTGGTGCCTGCCCCTCCACCCCTTGCTTTGCAGACCCTTCTTGCTTGCTTCCCCTGCTCCGATTCCTTGCTCTACCCTCACCCCTTTGCATGACCCCTCTTGCTCCGGACCCAGGCCCCAGCCCATGGCAGCAAGACCCACTTCTTGCATCCCAGCTGGGGCCAACAGTGCCATCTCTGACTGTTAGCCATGAGCTCTGTTGGCTGTGGTCTGCTTGCCTCCCTCCTCCGTGCGGCCACACACTTTCTCCCCATCCCTGCTTTGGGCTTGTGTGGCTTCTCTGTGGTCCTAACCCCTGCCCTTGCTTTTATCTCTTCCTGAGTTCCAGGCTATTTTCTTTTCTCTCCTTCCTCCCCTGTGGCTGTGGGACAAGGGGCATTTCTGGCAGGGCTGGCTCTTATTGTCTCTCTTCTCTACTATACTGTGTTCTTTCTCATGACAGACATGCCCAGCCTTGCGAGGGTCTGACCTCCCTTCCTCCCTTGCAGCCGGCTGCTGTGGGGAACACACCCCCGTTTCTCCGGTACCTGACCACGCAGCTCCACCAGCTGGTTCCCGGAGGCCTAGTGCTGTGGTATGACAGCGTGGTACAGAGCGGGCAGCTCAAGTGGCAGGATGAACTCAATGAACAGAACAGGTGAGCGCCAGGGGTGGCTGTGCAGAAGAGGATCTGGACAGGTTACAGGACATCCTGTGTGGGCGGCTTTGGGTTGGAGGGAGCAGGTGTGGTCAGTACCCACGGGGCTGGACGCTGCAGAGTCTAGTCCATGGGTTCTGTGTGGCCCTGAGTATCAGGGAGGCTGACAGCAGATGGGTGTCCTGTCCAGCTGTGCATGGCCTCAGCTGGTCCTTGCCACTTCCCAGGGTCTTCTTTGATTCCTGCGATGGCTTCTTCACCAACTATAACTGGCGGGAGGACCACCTTCAGAGGATGGTGGCGCAGGCCGGGAAGCGCCTGGTTGACGTGTATGTGGGTGTGGATGTGTTTGCTCGGAGCAATGTGGTTGGAGGCCGTTTCGATACTGACAAGGTAGGTGGTGGCCTTTTCACCACACAGGGCTACTGGTCTGCACACCCTCGGTGGCCTCTTCTTTGGGGACCTTCCGTTCTTCTTAGTACCTCAGAGGAAAGAAAGGGCAACTGTTCCCTGAGAAGGGAAACCAAGGCACCCTAGAACTCCCGTGTCTCTGGTCAGATGGGCTGAAGGACCTGTACCCACTCTTTTTTTTTTTTTTTTTTTTTAAGACAGGGTTTCCCTGCCTAGCTCCGACTGTCCTGGAACTTGCTCTATAGACCAGGCTGTCCTGGCTTGCTTTGTAGACCAGGCTGGCCTCGAACTCACAGAGATCCGCCTGCCTCTGCCTCCCGAGTGCTGGAATTAAAGGCCTGTGTGACCACTGCCTGACTCCGTTTGCTTCCACTCTTGAATCATCCCCCAGACGCTGATTTCCCTCCCTTCCTGGGATACGTGCTTTGGAGCACGTTGAGTGACTTCTCATGCCACCTAGACAGAGGATGTGTGCAGGGGCTGTAGTGACAGAGGTGAAGCTATTATGTTGGGGACCAGTGAGGTTTTCTGGCCAAGTCAGCTGAGCAGGGAGGAGAGGTGAGCAGCAGGCCCAGTTCCTGTCTGTCAGTCCCGAGGGAAGTTCTAGATGAATCATTTGACCCAGGGCCCTGGTTTTACTTGTGATAAAATACTCTAAGTGCAACAGGAGCCACAGGGGCTGAATCTCAGGTTACAGTTCCAGGCTCCAGCCCGTCAGTGTAGGGAAGTCTGGGCGGCACCGTCCAGATCAGAGGGAAAGGAAGTCAATGCTGGCTTATTCTCACTGGCTCTCTTCTTCCCCCACCTCTTATTATTTTTGGGAAAGGGTCTTTCTGTGTAGCCCTGGCTGTCCTGGAACTTGCTGCGTAGACCCCACTTTCCTTGCCTTCCCTGTCTCTGCCTCCTGGGATTAGAGGTCACCCCGCCCAGCTTTCTCCTCTTTTATATGGTCAGGACCTTCCTTTCCTAGGGAATGGCGCTGCCTCCCATGGGCTAGGTCTTCCCTAGTCGATCAACGAGACGGCACACACTCAGACACGCCCACAGGCTAACCCAGGCAGACACCACCCGTCCCTGAGACTCTTCTAAGGTTATTCTAGTTGTGCAAGGTGACAGCTAATACCAAGGAGCACACAGTGGCCCAGCCCAGCGACTGCCGATTCTCTACCTGCTGTGTGATTCTCAGAGAAGAGAGAGGGGGAGAGGGAGAGTCCCAGTGAGCTCACTGCTCTGCCCTCCACAACAGCACCATGACTGAATCCGCCATGTTTTCAGTTGTTTCTCCTTTAGCTGGCTTGTGGGACAACAGGGATGAAGCCCAAGACCCTCTGCTTGGAGTTCTGAGAGAGAGCTCTCCCTAGCTGGTCCTGAGCGATCCTTCCCTATGAGCTGGCCTCCAGTCCTGCCTGGATTCTGGTCCCAGTGTGCGGCATCTCCCTCGTTTCTGTCTCCCCAGTCACTGGAGCTGATCCGAAAGCACGGCTTCTCAGCGGCGCTGTTTGCTCCTGGCTGGGTGTATGAGTGTCTGGAGAAGAGTGAATTCCTTCAGAACCAGGACAAGTGAGTCCCCGAGGGCTTTGCATAGGCCGGCAAGAGAGAGGGCGTCTCTGCTGCTGTGGGTACCTGGCGGTGGCTCAGGTCTAGCTGTATAATAATCCTTTCCAATGGGACTGGGGGTGAGAACTAAGTGGACGCTCTGGCAGCCCCCGACAGGATGCTAGAGACCATCTGGGCAGGAGGGAAAGGAGCGTGAGAACCATTTCCTGCCGGCGTCATCTGGCCTGCCCGACTCCCTGGCTCCACAGAGGGCTGCAGGGAGGTGGAGCACCCCCTCACCCTGACTCCCCGTGTCCCTGTCAGGTTCTGGAGACTGCTGGAGCGCTTCCTGCCCACACACAGTATCTGCTCCCTGCCCTTTGTCACCTCTTTCTGTCTGGGGCTGGGGCCTCGAAGAGTCTGCTATGGCAAGGTGCGGTGCAGTCCGGTGCTGAGGACAGGGTGGGAAAGTGGGCTTCTCTGTGTCTGGCTCTGGCTGGGATGGGCAGGAGAGCCAACGGATGTGAGCTTGTCCCTACCTCCATGTGCTGTTTGCCTCTGCAGAGGAGGCCCCTGCCCCTGCCCCATTTCTCACTCGCTCTGTAGACCAGGCTGGCCTTGAACTTACAGAGATCTGCCCGCCTCTGCCTCCCAAGTGCTGGGATTAAAGGCGTGCGCCACCACCACCCGGCCCTTTTCTCACTTCTCCTCTTTCTTCAGGAGCAGGCAGTGGGGCCCTGGTACCACCCTAGTGCCCAGGAGACCCAGCCCCTCTTTGGCGAACATAAACTGGCTGGAGACAGTGGGGGCTGGGTGAAGACACACTGCTGCCTGGCAGACGCCTGGCATGGGGGCAGCTCTCTGCTGCTCCGGGGCCTGATTCCACCTGAGGTTGACAACGTAGCCGTGAGGTGGGTGAGTGATGGCTGAGGTGGTGTGGGTCTCCGCCTTCTGTCCTCTGTGTCTGCGGCTAAATTAGGCAGAGGGTCTGCCGGAGCCAAGTAAGGAGCGGTTAGACCTCAGATCTTTTACGCTGTGCTCAAACACATTGCATGACGCCTCTGCAGCCTGTTTCAGTGTTGCATGGCTGTGTCGGTTGGGTGCAGTGCCATGCAGGAGTTTGAAACAGCCCACTGAGTGGCACTTCCCAGCACGTGGCTGCCTTAGATGGTGCATGGGAGGAAATTAGAACCAGGGCCTTCCAGTCTGCCGCAGAGTCTGGCTATAGGAAAGGCCAGGTCCTAGTCACGGCAGGGAGGGGCTGGTGGAGGGTCTGCGGCCTCCCTCCCACCTCTCATAGGTTTCTTTCCTCCAGGTTGTTCTCCCTGCAGGTCCCACTGCCACCCAAGCTTTTCCTGTCAATGGTGTACAAGTTTGAAGGCTCGACAGATGTTCAGGTGGCTTTGGAGCTTACAACAGGGGATGCCAGCAGCTGCCACGTGGGTGGCATATCGGTGCTCAATGGTGAGAGGCTGGGTGACTTCATGGAAAGGAGGTGGCGAAGGCCCTGGCTCGGGGTGGAACTGGTGTGGGTGGGGCTGCTGTGGGCGGGGATGGGTAGTTCCCACCTAGGGTGGAATCTGTGGTTTGTGGTCACAGAGATGTAAGACAGGGGTCTCCTAGACCCCCCTCCCCCTACTGCCCTACCCAGGGGTCTCCTAGACCCCCCACTCCCCTACCCAGGGGTCTCCTAGACCCCCCACTCCCCTACCCAGGGGTCTCCTAGACCCCCCTCCCCCCACTCCCCTACCCAGGGGTCTCCTAGACCCCCCTCCCCCCACTCCCCTACCCAGGGGTCTCCTAGACCCCCCCTCCCCCCACTACCCTACCCAGGGGTCTCCTAGAACCCCCCTCCCCCCACTGCCCCACCAGGGATCTCCTAGACCTCCCTTCCCCAACTGCCCTGCTGAGTAGACATCCTGCCCCTCTTGGGTTTTCCTGTGGGATTCTCCTTTCTGAAGCTCATGTCTTCTAGCAGATTCTGGCTCAAGGCACAGCCCCCGACCCCTCCGGGTGCCCCCCACCAAACTGGCCAGATGGAGTGGCCGTTGTGGCCAGCAGCTCAGTGGGGGCTGGATTCAATGGTGAGTCCCTCTCCTGTCAGGTCCCCTTAAGGCTATGCGCACACATGGAGGAATTTAAGGAACAAGAGTTCCCCACTGAGAACCCCCTTCCCTCCCCTGGGAACAAGAGGGAAGGAGAGATCTTGGTTTGACCCTCGAGTTTTGGCAGCAGTGAGATAGACCAGAATATTCCTCACAGGAACCTGCTGTAGTCCTGGGCCCCATGACCTGGGGCACCTCTGGGATGCTTCCTGCTTCATGCTGTGGCTAGGGCCCTCCCCATAGCTGGCTTGTGAGTAGCCTGTGTGTTCTTTCAGCTGCTATGAGGTGAGCCTGCATGGGTGCCTGCTTCAGGACCTCTTGATGAGCTTCTCACGGCCACCTGGCAGCCGGGAGGAGAAGGGCTTCGTTTGTCGCCTTGGAGAGATCCAGGTGTGTATGTGGGAGCTGAGCCTGTGGGGAAGAAGGGGTGGATGGAAGCTCTGAGGAGTGCCTCCCTGGGCATCTCGACAGCCAAACCTCTCTCCTATCAGGTGGTTGATGCCAACAGCCTGCTGGCCCCTCTGCCCCGGGTCCAGAAGGTCACCATCTCGCAGCTCCGCTGGCTTCCACTGATCTCTGGATCCGAGGGCCGCCCTGCCCAACTCCTCCTCAGCTGTACTCTTCAATGGTCCTTCCACCTGCTCCAAGCCAGGTGCTTCCGGATTCACTGCCGGGAACAGACAGGAAGCAGCTCCACAACGGACGGGACTGAGAAGCCCACGTTCCTGGGCCTGGCTTTTGCCAACCAGTACCGTGTGGTGGACGTGGTAGTGGGGGCCGCTAGATTTGGGCAGGATGGTCGTGTGGAGTTCCTGGTGGAGCCTGTCCCCAGGGAGGGCTTCCAGGTGCCTCAGGCTGAGTGGGGCAGGGCGGCCCTGGTCTACTCGGCCCCTCAGTGAGCCCACCCCAGAGCATAATACCCTTCTTGCCTCAAGACTCGAGGTTTCCTCTTGACCAACCACACAGGGCTGAGTGGACCACGGAGTATAGCTGTGGGTCCCCAGGAGGCCATGTCTCTAGGCTCTGGCTGTGCCCTCAGGAAGCTCTGCCCTGTGGGTGCTCCAGGTGAGTTACCTAGCACCCACATCCTTCTGTGTAATGCCCTCCATGGGAAACAGGACTCAAGGGAGAAGGAGAGAGTTTGAAGTTTCTTCAGAAGGTTCAGTAAAGGCTATCACGCACAGTCTGAAAAGATGCTTCTGTTGAGAATGGTGGCCATTTGTCCCTGCAGCTTTGACAATCAGAGACAAACCTCACTGGTGACAGTAAGGACCCTGAGAGGCCAGGGTTTGCGATGCCTCCTGAAGGCTGAGGCAATACCCCTTAGGCTTGGAGTGGGAGTTGGGTACTCACAGGGTAGCTGGGATGGTGGCCCCTAGGACTAGGAGCTCCGTCTGGTGGGCATTGGCACCCCGCCCCCCGTACAAGGTGGGCCAGTCATCAGACTACCTGTGTGGATGGTGGCTTTGGCAGCTGACTGTCCCCGTGAACCCCAACTCCCTTGCCTGTGCACAGGCTGTCTGCCATGGTGAAGGTGCAGAGGCATCAGGTGCCCCCGTGTCTCCTAGAGACAGGTGAGCCTTGTCTCCCTCTAGGTGTGGCTATGTCCTTAGCTGTACAGAGCCCTGGTGACACTGGGCTGCATGGAAGCCACCCTGTGTATCTGGGCCGTGGGTGACGCCACCATCTTTTCCCAGGGCTTCATGCTCAGGCCACGACCTCTCTCATCCCTTCTGTGTTCATACATGGGACCCTCTTTGACACAGCTCTGGGGTCTGACCTGTCACCGCCAGGGCAGCCTGTCGCCATCCCCCAGAGGTTGGTGCTTCCTCAGAGTCCTGAGTGCCAGGCAAGGAGGGCAAGGGTGGCTCCTGCCTGTGTGGGTTGATGCTTCCACACATCT
>NC_022014.1:81559213-81595338 GCF_000317375.1 Microtus ochrogaster
CTGGTCTCGAACTCACAGAGATCCGCCTGTCTCTGCCTCCCGAGTGCTGGGATTAAAGGCGTGCGCCACCACCGCCTGGCTCTTCTCTGATTTTGTGGGCACTCTGTCTCTCGCGAGTGGCACCTATAAGGACCTAGAACCATTCTGCCAGGTTTCTCCTGTGGTTACCGGCTCTCACAGGGACAGGGGCAGGACAGGGCCTCTGGTAAAGACCAGGCTACTGCTGTACCCTGGCATGTGGCCACCAACCTTGCAAGTGGGAGAGGAGCACCCAGGACTGTGCTGGCCTTGCTTTCTCTGGTCTGATGCGGGAACCTGCCCCCAGGACCCTGGCTTCCCCAGTCCCTGCCAGGGTACTATGCCTGGAGCAGAGAGTCCACGGGTGGCAGGCAGGGCAGGTGGTGTGTTCTGGGGCAGTGCAGCATTCCTGAATGCCCTGCTTCCCTCATGGTACCGGGGACACTTTTTAAAAGTGCTGGTTCCTTCAAATATTTTATGCAGAGAAGGAGGGAAAATTTATAGTGGCAATTATTTTCTTACAGTCTGGTGAGCAAGCAATTAGAAGTAAGGGGGCTTAGCAGAGCATAGCGTGAGGCAAAGCCGCGCAACCCCACTTCCCAGGAGCACGGTCCCCAGTCCCGGCAACACTGACTCCTGTGCAGGAAAATTAATCTGCCGGCATTTAAGCCCGGGCCCCTCTGGTGGATATAATCGCTTGGAAATAAATTATCCAATGTGAAAAACGAGAAGGCAAGTCTTGGTGTGATCTGACTCTCGGCCCCAGCCCCGAAGCTTTTGGTTTGGATTCTGCGTCTCTCATGGCAGATCTCAGCCCCTGCCTTTGCCGCCCCCACCTACTGTTCTGCCGCCACCTCTTTCCGAAGTCAGGGCTCAAGGCTGGGCCGCACATTGGAGGGTGTCCACACCATGATGGCTTCACGCCCTATCCCTGGCTCTGACCTCTCACATCCAGTCAACACCATGCCTGGGGAATGCCCACCATGCCCCTGCTTCCTTAGCTGCAACTGGTAGAAGCCTTGCGGGCTGCTCTGCTCCATGAGTCTGTCTGAGGGCAGGCGCAGAGGCCAGCCTGAAGAAGGGGGCTGGAACGTCCCAGGTGTTTGCCCAGAGGGTCCCCAGCCTCCCCACTATCACCTGCCTATCCTAGGGCTGAGCCCCAAACCCCAGACCTTGAGTGCTCCACCCCCCCCCCCCCCCCCCCCCCCCGTGCAGGGAACTGCTAAATCAGAAAAAGCCATCCTGGTTTGAAGAAAGAAATCTTTATTAATCTTAATAGTAATACTGTTACTTTGAATGATCACACCGTGGAAGCATACAGAATGGTAAGAAAGGAAGCCTGGGGCTCGGCTGCAGTCCTGGGAGAGGGGCTGGGATGAGGGTTCCGAGCTGCTGTGGGAAAAGGGTCCGAAACAGCAGAAGGCGAGGGGCTCTGTACAGAGGACAGAGCCAGAGGCAGGCGCAGGGCTATGTACAACAGGAATAGAAAAGGAGGGTTCCGTTTCCATAGCTTCGGTGGCTGATGCTGGATAGAAAGTGAGGTGATTTATTTTGAGGTGTCATGAGACAGTGGTGCCGCGTCGGGAGCCATGGTTTCTGTTATTTTTTTATTTTTTTTTTTTGCTGTTAATCCTACTCCACCTATCCCGGCCTTGCCAGGGGCTTCTTGCTACCTGTCCCTTGTGCCATCCACTGGGCCTGCTGCTATCCTGTGACACCCACTATTCCTGCCCAGGGAGCGAAGGGGCTGCAGCCCCGCTGGCCTTCCCTGCGGCGGGGCCAGCCCAGACCGTCCCCATTCCTTGCCTTCCCCATGGGTCCTGCTCTGACCGTGGCCCTCCAGACCCTAGCACCTTGACTCCCGGCCTCGAGGTGTAGCCCAGGGCTGGCCCATCTGTCATCGCCCGCTCCCTAGCAGAACTGAGCCACAGGAGGGAGCAGGAAGGAGGGTTGGGTCCTTCTTCAGGAAGGCTGCCACTACAAACAAAAGCTGTGCTCCAGGGCCCCCTGTGCACGCCTACAGCATGAGGACTGGGTCCCTGCTGGCTGGGCCTCCTTCCTTCTCTGTAGCTGGAAGCTTTTCTCACATAGGGGAGCGGGAGCATGGGGTGCTCCAGAGTCCTGGAGCCATGTCAGCCCTTTGCATTGGGAGTTGGACCCCAGGGCGGCTGGTTGGACAGCTGACGCACTGGCAGCACATTCAGTGAGGCCAGGCTGGAGACCTGGGATGAGTGACAAGCTGCCCTTGGCCCCTAACTGCCTCCAGCCCCTCCAGGGCTCAGCAGGCAATAGCCCAAGTCAGCTGGCTGCTCCTTCTCAGGGGCCTGCTCCACCCTAGGAACTCCTGCCTGGGTAGCAGGGTGGGAAAGGAAGACTGGGTAAGATACCGGAGCCCCCCGCCCCACACCCACGGGCCACATTTCCCCTCCAGGTCTTCCCCAGCGCCTGGCAGCATCCCTACTGCACCGCCAGCCAGGCAAGGCCACTCTCCGGCGCCCCCTGGGGGACGAGCTCCCTCGGTGCGGGCGTACGCCAGACGTGGACTTGGACTTGGTTGGATGCCTCTTGGTTTGGTTGGAATTTTTTGTTGTTGTTGTTGCTGCTTGGATCTTAACATCTTTTTTTGTTTTGTTTTTTGTTTTGTGATTTTTTTTGTTTTTTTGTTTTTGCCCTTCATGGTCCGAGAAGGAGACGGTGGAAGGTTTCACTACAACAGAAACAGAAAGGGAAGGGCTGCAGTTTCTGAGGGGTAGCCGCAGCACATGGGGCCACTGTGCCTGCGGGCTTGGGTCCGACCTGAAGCCACAGTGCCCCTAAACCTTTCCCCCACAGCTTCTGGAGCCCCACCACAGGCTAGACGTAAAGCAGACCATCTTGTAGGGATGAGCGGACCAGGTAGGATATGGTAGAGATCGTGGAAGGAGAGGGAGCAGGGCTCTGTCTACAACGGGGCTAACAACTTTGGTTGCCTTGTGGTTCTGAACCCCCGGAGTGGAAGGGGCAGCACCGGCTAGTTCTCCAGAGCTCTCGGCCTGACCTCAGGTGCCAACTGGCATACTCTCCTGGACTCTGGACAGTAGAGCTAGGTGGGTCCCCAGGGCCACAGAGGCACAGACATGCTAACGGAGGCTTGGGTGAGGAAGGAAACGGACACATGTCCCTGGCCTGATAACTGGAGCCCTTTTCCTCTCCTGGGATGGACCTCGACAATGAGTATGTCGAGTCATGCAATGGTTGGGGGAGGGGCTCTGTAGGTCGAGGACAAACACCTGGAGGCATCAGCTTCAGGTGCCTGAGGAGGTGGTGAGGCTCAGGGACGGTCTCCAGGGCCACCAATGCAGGGTGACCCTGGGGCAGGGACATTTCTGTAAGGAAACCCAGAGCTGGGGTGATCACAGCTGTACACACACGGAACAGTGTGCTCGTGACTCCCTGGACAGGAGGATAATCAGTAAACTTTAATAGAAACATTAACTTCAGCTGAGAGGAAGTCCAGATGGGGCAGCTACTCCTGACATTCCCTGTGAAAGGTGGATGGAGGCCCCTCCCACTGGGAAACCCACTGACGAGGCCTCTATCAGTCACCAAGCATGGGGGTGGCCAGGCCTGCAGGGGTTGACCGAGGTGACTCAGAGGGAGGTTGTCTGGAGCTCCGAGAGCCCGCGTTGCCCTGTGACACAGGCACGGTCCTGGTAGGGCGACCTGCCGTCCCCCCGGCCTGGCTCCCGCTGTATGCATACTGTACCTGAAGTGGCTGTACAACACCAACAACGTCAAGATAGGAAACCAAGGTTCAGACATACAGGAAAACCAGGGTCAGAGACACACACACCGTCATGGGTGGGGTGGGGAGACCAGCTGGCTGGAGGTAAAAATCTACGGACTTTAAAATCGCAGAGGGGTCAGCGGCGCGTGTCGCTGACCGGGAGGGGCGCACTGTCCTCCTGGTGGCTGTGTCTGGTGTTGGGAGTGGAGGGTTTGGTTTGGAATAAGCAGTGGCATGAATGCTGTGAGGGGGGTCTCTTGCTAGTAGGGGGTGAAGCGGCTGTACCCTCCTCGGCAGAGGCTAGCCTGCAACATCAAAGATGAAAAACAGCCAATCAGTACCATCTTTCGGTATTGGGAGGAAAAAATCAAAAAGGAAAAAAAAATTAAGGAAAACCGAAAAAGAAAAAGAAAGAAATAGCTAACCCCACTTTCTTTCCCCCAATAGTATTTCGTTGGGAAGAATGGGTTTCTGGTTACCATGGCAATTGGGGGGCCTGGTTCCTGGGTGGTGGTCTTGGGGCTGGGAGGGATGATCCCCCCCCCCACCTGGAGACTTCTATACTGTCTTTGGGCTCACTTCTTGGGGCTTCAACTGGGCCTACTGTGCGCTCTGGTGGAGATACCTCCTCGTGCCTACGGGGCTAGTGAGGATGCTCCCACAGGCCTCCAGAGCCACTGACGTCTGAGGGGCACACCTGCTGGTCATAGTTCCTGACCTGCTTCTGGGCTCCTAGGGCCTGCTAAGCTTGGCTCTGTATCTTGCCAGAGAGGTTTCTAAGGAATCTGGTTCTCACCCCCCCCAAGTTTGGCAGGGAATGGGAAGAAAGTAGCAAACACAGGAGGAAAAAGCCAGAAAAAATAAATAAGCCATAACCAAGAGGGGGGCCCGTGAGTCCACCACAGCGCTCAGCTAGCTGCCTTGAGGCTGAGCTGAGTGGGTAGCCTGGGCCTTCAGGTTGCAGTCCTGGGTCTGGGTCTCATCCTGTATGGCTGCGGCACCCTCTTAGCTAGAGCCCCACAGGCCTGCTCAGGATGTCTGGGGCTTGTTAAAAAAATCAGTGAAGACAAAAATCTCCAAGGGAATAATCAAAACCAAGGGAGGTAGGAAAAAAAATCCATGTTGCCCCTCAGCTTTCTCTCTCTTTACTGCCCCCCAAATGTTTTCATCTTTGATGCTGGATGCCAAGCTAGAAACATACAACATCCCTGGGGTGGGGGGCATCTAAGGCACAGGAAGTAGGTGTGCACTGGACACAGACTGGGGTACAGAGGGTCTGGGCGTACACACACACACATACACACATACACACGCACACAGACACACCAGCCCACCCACTCTCCCACCCTGCTAGAGTCTTTTCCACCCTGAACACGGTGGATGAAGCTGCTGGAGACCATTTCCCTGGAGCCTCGGGACAGTCTGGGAAGAGTGTGGTGAGAAGGGGTTGCTGTCCTTCAGTTCCTCTGCCAAGTGAGAATGGGAAGGTGAGGGGGAGGTTAACCTCAGACACTTCCCAGGGAAGAACGGGTTACATCTGCCCAAACTGCCAGGCCCCTGCAGGCAGGACTGTGGTCACCGGGTTCTGGAACACTAGGATGCTTCTCAGAGGTCAGGTCATCGTGGAGGGTTGGACCTGCCTCTGGGGCAAGTTCCTCCCCAGCTCTCCAGAACAAGGCACTGGCTGCAGGTCTCAGCCTCGGCCTGCAGCCTGGTCCCACCTATCCCAGTACAGGACGGATGTCTTCGTCGCTAAGGGCGGTTGTTCTTACCATGGTTCCGATGCTGTAGGTTGCTGTGGGGCCGATGGTGTGATGGTAGGGATCGGTAGCTGCATAGACTCTGCCATAACTAGGGAAGAGCAGGGAGGGGGAGGGTGCCGGAGAGGGACAGCTGAAGCGGGCAGCGACAGCTGACCAGGCTTCCCAGACCAGCGCCCTTCCCCCGAGGCCCCTCCGTCCCCCATGAGACCCTCTCAGCTGCCTGTCCTTGCTTTCTGTTTGGAGGGAAGTTTCTGGAACTTAGCGGTACACCCCCTTCGTTAGGTGGCCAATGTGTTCTGCTTGGTGACGCGGGGAGGGGATGGTGTCGTTCGTGTGAGTCTGCCTCAAGCAAGAACTAGGGTACAGAGTTTGAGAGAAGAGAGAGATGGGGGATGGGGACCAGGGACACCACAGCCCAAGAGGTGGCACTCTGTCCCAGATGACCTTCTGCTCACCTAGTTTGTGAGGTGATGAATTCTTAGGAGACCCTGCCTGCCTTTCACATGTGGTAAGGCGGGTCAATAGATTGTAAGGAGAGCAAGGATTGGAGGGCCCGGCCCGTTATGGTGGGAGGGGGTAGTAGGTGGCAGGCAGCCTCCAGGCCACAGGGGGCATATGGACAAGCATGCCAGCTTTCTGTAGGCAGATCCACTCTATGGCCCAGACAGGAGCTCTGAAGCTACAGAGCCAAGAGTGTGAAGGAAAAAGCATTAGACTCAGCCTTCAACGAGGACTTGCCCTGAGCAACCACAGCTGGGCAGAGGGAGGGCTGGCTGCTCCCAGACACAAACTGGACCAGGGTTGTTCCCAGAGGTCAAATAGGGGCCCCCAGTCACCCTCCTCGTAGAGAGCTCTTCTTGAGAGCTGTGAGACCCCTGAGTTGAGACCTGGGTGTTATGTCTGCTCCATGAGACAAAACGAGGTAACCAGTCAGGGATTCCCTGGTTCAAGGATCTCTGAGCTCAATCTGGATCCTTCTAGCCCTGCATTCACCAGACACAGGCACGGACAGGTTCTGAGTGGTGGATGGGGTTTCCTGTCTGTCTGCACCCATCCTCCTAGGAGCCCCCAGCACCCCTGTGCGGCCCGCTGTCTCACCTGTCGCTGTAGGCTGCGGCGGCTGCGGCTGCGGGCTGAGCATATCTGTAAGCTGCATAGCCTCCCTGCAGGGGAGGGAGGAAGGAGAGATGGCAGGTGGACTCAGTGGGGCTCACTCAGGTTGAGGCAGAGCCAGAGAAACTGAGGTAGGCACAGAGCCAGCAGAGCCAGGCCCTCAGGAGGGACTGCAGACCTTCTCAGGCCTCCTGTGCCTGACTTGCCACTTCCACCTTGGCCTGGCGTGGCTTAGGTGGTCCTGGCCTGGGAACCTGGTCTGTGGGCTGACAGAGGTCTGAGTTCTGCACTGTTCAAGATGAAGCAGGGCTGCCTGTTCCTTTGTCCGTCCTTCCTTCCTTCCTTCTTTCCTTCCTTCCTTCCTTCCTTCCTTCCTTCCTTCCTTCCTTCCTTCCTTCCTTCCTCCCTCTGTCCCTCTGTCCCTCCTTCCCTCCCTCCCTCCTTGTCTTCCTTGTCTGTTCTCACAATCATTTGCAATTTCAGCACACACTATTTTGCACCAATTGTATCTCTGGCTGCATGCTGGTCCTGGCACACAGTAAGAGCCCACAGACCCACCAACACTCCGGCCTGAACGCTGTCAGTTATAGGAAGCCCACTGGTGACTCTGGACACAGTCCTGGACACCGGGAAGAATGAAGGGGGCCTTGAAGGGATTGGTTCAGATATACCTTAGACAAGTGGGAAGTTAACTATGGGTAGCTGCCCAGGGGCAAGGCACAGACAGGTTTATTGTGGGGGATGCTCACTGAGGGTCTCAGCCACAGAACGGGATGAGCACAGTCTCAAAGGGAGAGAGAGGGACAGGACTTTACCCAGAGAGAAGGGACACTCGGGGTCTACCTCTGGTATCCTTCAGGACCTCCACACCAGCAAAGGGTGTGGCTGCCGCCCTTAGCCTGGTTAGGAACGGGAGAGGGCCACTCAGTGCCCTTCACATAACCCCCTGCCATATGAGGCAGGGTGCCTTAGGTTTATAGCGCTACTGGGACAGCCATTAGACATGGCCATGGTCTCTGTGCACTGACGCTCAAGCACTGAGTCTGAGTGAGGCCATGAGGACAGATGGACTTCTCACAGGCACACACGGAATGTTGGGCTTACACCCTTCCCTCCCCAGGGCTACACTTACATAAATCTCAGCACCATAAAATCCATCCTGATACACGACCCTGGAAGCAAACGGACAAGAGAGTGGTGGGAACGCTGGAGAGGCGGGGTAGGCCGGCTCCGGTGTCTGCTGAGGAGGGAGGGGGCACGGTGCCAGCCCCGCCCACGGGACTGGCATTTTAACAAGCGTTTGCTCCAGTGCCCTGTTTGGTATAACAATAGAGTAACACCCTTGCTGGTCAGCTCCTTTCTCCCAAAACCCAGGGGCCCATCAGCCCTCTCCTGCTAGCCTCCCCTTTCTCCCCCTTCAGCAGTGGAGGGCAGGACCCCATGGAAGGGTCCAGAGAGGGCTCCCAGAAGGCCCTTGCTGGACCCAAGGGCTGACACATGCCCTTAGTTAGCATTCAGATGACATGTGGTTCTACATGATCCTCCAGAGGCCAGTGAGCCCTGGAGACATCCCTTGTGGTGGGGATACTGATGGTGCAGGCAGTTCCAGTGCTGGGCTCTGGGGTCCCCACCATTCTGGCCAGCCCCACGGTTCTGAAAGGGCAGCTGAGCCCCCTTAGCTGCTCAGGGCTACCTCCCACACCCCCTGGCTTTCCTTCAGCCTCCCCCTTTCAGGTACTCACGCTCCATAAGTCGGAATGGGGGGCGGAGGTGGTGCAGCTCGAAATGTATTATACACAGCACGGCCCCGGCCCCGCAGGTGTGCACCCCGGTAGGCGACGGCGGTGCCCGTGGTGGGGTAGGGGAAACTGGTCACTGCAGGAAAGGAAAAGGGGAGAGGAGGACAGTGAGGAGCTCTGCTTGGCCTGCCTCAGCCCACCCCACTTGCCCCTGTCCCCACCTTTACCTGCATAGAATTCAGGCCCATACACTGCCCCTACTACGGGGTTTAGCTTCCAGCCTAGAACAGAAAGAACATAGTCACTGACTTCCCAAACCTACTGCCACCTCTCCTTATGCCTGGGACCTCCAAAGACAGTAAACAGCCAAGCCTTCTGGGATTAATTAACATTGGGCCTCTGCGAGGAGCAGGACCCTGTCCAGGAATGGGCAGAGGACGTGGGTCATCAACCAGGCCCCTCTCCCCATACCACAGCCACTTGCTACTGGAATAATAGCAGGCACCCCCCACTTTAGCCCATCACCTGGGTTCTTGGGGTTCCCCTACAGTGTGACCTCCCCCAGCTTGCTCCTGGGCACGCTTGCCCTGGGGCATTAGAAGCTTGGGGTACAATGGAAAAGGGCGACACAAGTTGAAAATATCTGTATCTGATTCACTGTTGGGGGGTCTTCCCATCCTGCCTGAAAGTCTCCCTGCTGCTCTGAGGTTCCTGGGGCTCCCTTCCCTGAATGATGGATCCCCCACCCTCTGTCCTCTTGTCTCAAGTCCTTCTGCAGAGTTGCTGGGAAAGAGGGGGAGGAAGGCCATTAGATCTAGGAGAATAGTGACAGGGTCAGCAAAATGGCTCAGTGGGTAAAGGTGCTTGCTGCTAAACCTGGTGACCAGAGTTCCAGTCCCTAGACCTACATGGTGGAAGGAGAGAACCAAGTCTTGAAAGTTGTTCTCTGATTTCTGTAGGTGCTACAACATGCGTGTACACACACATACACACACTAACATGTTAAAATAATGATGGTTGATAGGTCCTGTGTACTTGGTGTGTGCCAAAAAACACTGTTGTTAACTCCTGAGGTTCTCATCATCCACGGGGCAGGTGTCACAAGCTCCCAATTTTACACTCAGACACAGATTGGTAATGTGTATGTGTGTGTGTGTGTGTGTGTGTGTGTGTGTGTGTGTGTGGAAGAAAGAGCGGGTTTCAAACCCATACTATCAAGCCAGATGGGTTTTCTCGCTTCTCCCTGGCACTACAGCTGGACTCTGCACGTCCTACCCCCCAACCGCTCCCTTCTTCCAGGTGGACAATCCTCTTTTCCCACTGGGATTCAGGAGCAAAGCCCTGTTTCCCTGCGGTCCCCAGAGGCAGGGTCCGGCTGGATTCCAGTGGGTCAGACGGTAGGTCTACTCAGATCCTGGTGAGGGGGAACAGAGAGGACCCGAGCTACCGGTCAGCTGCTGGTGATGGACCATAGCAGACCACACGTGAAGTTCCTAATCCCAATTCTTCCAGCCCACGGGAGGGCATGTGGACAAGCGGCACCTGAGTGGAGCGTGCAGGCACGCTATCCACCTGTGTGAGACTAAGCCTTTTCCACCCTCAGGGCACTAGAATCCCACCTGTGTCTAGACGGACCAGGGTTCTGGAATCTTCCAGACAACTAAGGTTAACAGGGAAGAAACTTGGGGGACTGTACCCCAGGATCTCATCTTCCAGGATGGATCGTGGTGAAGCAGAACCCTGGAGCTGCTCTGGGTCCTACTCTTCTTAGGTGTCTTTCCAGGCTCCTCTGGTCCATCCCGGAAGAGGAGAGTCAGGGGCTGTATCCTCTCTCAGGGACCCCAGGCACTCTGAGCTGAGAATGTCTACCTGCCTGTTGGCTCTGCTTCAGTTGAACCCCACAGGTTCACAGAGAGCCCGAGGACCCACCCGGACAACTGTTTGTGTCCGCTGTAAGTAGGGCACCTGGTACCACGTGGTGGGCTCGTTTCCTGCAGCAGGGACCCCAACATTCCCAATGATGAACTTCACAGTACTCAGCGTTAAAGCCCTCACGAGCCAATGCCCCTCCTCACCATGCTGCAGTGAGCCCAGGGCTGTCTCTCTGAAGCCCTGGGATGCTTGCCTGGCACACGGAGGCACCAAAGCACAGCACTCCCACAGCACGAGGAGCAGGGCTTTCTGCCTCTCTCACTTCTTGACACCAGCCAGCATCAGTACCCCGAGGAGCCGGCTGGGGTTGGATTTTTTCTGCATAGCACACTCCTCAACTCTCCCGCTCTACCAAGACAGTGGTGGGACTCAAGGGTCTTGAGCAAAGAGTGGGAAGGGGCTCAGCTGCTGTGGACCACCCAAGCCCTCTGGAGCCACAGAAGCCAGCAGGTCCCTTGCCTGCCAGGGCTCGTGTGCAGTGGCTGCACACAGAGCAGTCGCTGAGCGTGGGTGGCTGCTGATCTTGGAGACAGACTTTCTAGTGCATGTCATGACTCTGCTCCTATAGCCCAGTCCGGGGTCCAGAGAGTCATTTGAGGTGCCCGTGGCTCACACAGTGGCAGGTGATCACAATGGCTGGACCATTGCACCCATTTACCCCAAACTGCAGAATCAGGAGATTATGACCGAGGCCCTGTGTAGGATCAAGCTCATGTTCTTGAGCCATTAGGATGTACAGATATTAAAGAAGGCTTTATCAATTTAATTGATGAAGATTGGTGGCTGACTGGGATGCTGTAGGGTCAGTGTGTCTGAGTCGTGACTTCAGGATAAGCTCCCCCCCCCCACCAAGGAGGGCTCTTTCCCCATGATGACCACTGTTTAAAGCACAGCACCCACAAACCCCACAGCTTGTTTGCCTGAAAAAATGCCTACCCTTTTACCACCTGTGCTAAGCACCAGCCAGCACAAGTTGGCCAGGCTTCATGAGGGACTCAGGCCAATCCAGGACACCTTCAAGTTCTCAGAATTTTGAGAACCAAATCCTTGCAAAAGCGGGAAGAAGTCTTGGATACCCAGTCCTAAGCTGGAACTGGCCAGAGTCCCCATCTGTGCTGGTTAGAGTTTCTTTCCGTCCCCAATTTGACACAAGCTGGAGTCATCTGGGAAGAAGGAGCCTTGATTAGAAAATGACCCCATCATATTAGCCTGTAGGCAAGCCGGTGGGACATTTCCTTGATGAATGATTGATGGAAGGCCCAGCACACCTGAGTAGTGCCACCCCAGGCAGGTGTATGAGAAAGCCGGGGTGAGCAAGCCAAAAAGCAGTGTTCCTCCACGGTCGCTGCCTCGGTTCCTGCCTCCAGGTTCCCTTAGCAACAGATTGTGAACAGGATGCACCGTGATCAGGATGCGTAAGGCAAATAAATTCTTCCTGGAGCTGCTTTTGGTCCTGGTGTTCATCCTAACTAGAACACCTCTCACCTAAGCTCTGACCCCTGAACGCTGTCTGACCACATGCCAGCTCTATCCACGGCTCTGCCGCAGGCAGGCTTTCTGCACCAGTGGGGCCCCCAGCTCTGCATACCGCCCATCGCTGAAGACAAGGGCAGCTGAGATGTGGTCCACCCTATCTCTGTGCAGAGGCAGGTCACTCTGTGTTGTCTCTGAGTGAGTACCCCAATGCCAGCTACAGACGCTGCTCCCCAGCAGGCCTCCAGAGCTAGAAAAGGCTCTGCTACATGGCCAGCTACCCTCAGGGCAGAGCTCTTGCTGGCAATCTCCTAAAAGTCTCGGTGAAGCCAGCTACCAGCACAGGCGGACTGGAGGAAAGGGTGCGAGCTACTTAGCAGGTGTGTGTACACACAACCATATTGTTAGCTCACAGTGCAGACCAGCTGGGAGCTGGGGCAGACGCTGAAGTCCAAGGGACAGGCTGCTTTCATCGTTAGCATCTCACTACTTAACACTGACACCTGTGTTCCCAGCCCTGCGTCTTCCTTAGAGAGGCCATGTGCCATTCCCCAGCTCTAGGTAGTGTAGGGTCTCATGTGGCCCAAGCAGGCCTTGATCTTCTGATCCTTCTGCCTCTACTTTGCAAGTGCTGGGATTACAGACGTGTAGCACCCCCACGGGTTCATGCATTGCAGAGGGATGCAGCTCAGGGCTCTGTGCATGCCACACAAATACTCTGCAACGGGGACACATCCCCAGCCTCTCCCCCTACATTCCCGTCTCTCAGATGAAAAGATTGGGGTCCAGCGATGTCTAGAAGCTTGACTAAAGTCCCTGGTCCCTTCTTCCCTGCCCTGTGAATGAGGACAGTGTACTAGATGACAGAGACTTCTAGACTCAACTCTAGTCTTCCAGGAAGTTACCATGGCTTGTCTGCCCCCACTGCCTTTCTATACGGCCTCTGGGAGCTGTGGATAACTGGACAGTGTGGACACTCGGGAGACACCAGCTATGTGGGTGGGGAGGGTGATGACCACTCCTCTCTGACAGGACAGAAGCGGGAAAGCTGGGAAACCAGATGAGGGCGGTGGTTTAGAGCCGGGAAGGCTGGCCTTTAGCTGCCTCAGCTTCCCCAGGCTTCTGCTTCCGGTCCCTGAAGCATTCTGGGTTCTCACCATTGGCATATGGGTTCCCAGGCTTCTTATTGGTCATGACCCGGGCTGTGGCGTTATTAACCTGTCCGGAGATAGAGAGAGTGATGAGCGTGTCAGCTTCATTGCAGGCCCGCAGCCACCCTGGTTTTACCCTTGGGGTGTGGCCTCTGGGGAGGAAAGCCACTGAGACGCCTAAGCTGCTATCTAGCCGGGTCCAGGACCCTTGACCCACAATGGTGGTTTTCATGAAGCAGTTCCAGTAAACAGAGCCCAACACTGCCAGTAAGCGGGGGCCCTTGGAGATGGTCCTAGGCCTACTGGTGGCCCAGGCTCCATGCTATTTTCTTCCAGGCAGCTGCCAAGCCCTCCTGGGTGTGGGTGCAGGATGGCTACTCCTACCACCATGGGCAAGCAACTCTTTTCCTGAGATCAGGGTCTTTGACCTCTCTCTGCAGCATGGAACTTTTTGATGGGGGGGGTGGTCAAGGTGGGTCAGGGAAGCATTAGAAAGACAGAACCCAGGGGTCGGGTCTTGTTTTCCAGACACATAAGGCCTAGCCAGACTGTCTGGGGGAGGGGCCATGACACAGAGGACAAAGGTGGATCAAATGGAAGTAAGGGAGGCAGAAATGAATCAGGCAGCGCCCGAGGAAGAGGTCTGGGTCGCACGCATCCTCTGCGCTCTGTGTATGAGCCTAGAGGCCTGGGCAGAGGTCTCAGAGGCACTGGGCACTGGGCTGGGTCAGGTGTGTCAGGATTCCTTCAGTGTCTACAGTTAGAGGCCCCTCTTTAAGCATTGCCCCTTCTGCTTCAGGCCTGCTGGGGGAGCCCAGCTCTGGACCCCAAAGCTACACTGAAGAGCCAATGAGGAGGAAAGGGGCAGACATGGGGTGTCTGTTCACTGCTAGCCTTTGGCCAGCTGCTGCCACTTCCGCTTCTGCTCAACGAGGGTGGCAGCTGAGGCTGCCTGACGGGAGGACCCTCTTTGTCAGGGACAGGCAGGGCTGTGGCCTCATGTTTTCTGGAGCCTCCTGTGTGTGGATGGGGATAGGGCTCTTCCAGGAGGAAAAACAGAAGGAAGTCAGGGGGTAGAGGCCTCAGAGGGAGCCGCAAGCCTCCAGTGGCCAGAGTGACCGATGCTAGGCTCAGCCGTGAAGCTGATGATTGGGAGGTCAGGCTCAGGGTAGCTCCTCTCCCAGCCAGAGACCCCTGTTGGGCTCTTTGTAGGATGGGCAGCAGCCACCGGGCTGGTGGGGGGCCCAGGGGTGGGGCATGCTGCCCGGGACCTCCCTGCCCTGCCCTGCTGCCCCCACACACTTATCTGAGCACCTCAATTTTCCGTCCCTCTACGATCGTCCCATTCAGCTTCTCCCGGGCTCGGTCAGCATCTGAGCTAGTTTCAAAAGTTACAAACCCAAAACCCTGTGAGCAGAGGAGGGACAGACAGGAGAAGACAGGATGAGAAAAGGGAAGGAGAGGAGGGGGGGAAGGGGAGAGGGAGGGAGAGAGAGGGGGCAAGTCAGGTGAGTGAAGGAGAGCCCCCAGTGTGGGAAGTCTGTCTTGGTGCCAGCGCTAGGAGATCGCCCCAGGCAAGGGCAGGGCCTGAGCCCAGCCTGAGCCCACCACATCTGACATCTCCCAGGACAGGCCAAAGAGACGCTAACCTGGCCAGGGGCCATGCCTGTCACTGTAACCCCACCTCGGGGTGAGGGGCTGAGACTGGGCTCCATGGGGAACAGCACCCCCACTTTTGCTCTGGGAGCCCAGGTTATGTGTCCAGGGTCTTCCTGGAGAGAGGAGCAGAGCTTTTCTTTGCTGGGTGCCCTCCCGATCTACAGACTCTTCAGCCTCTCCCACAAGCCTCCTTGTGAGTGATTGGGTGGGCTTGGGGACCCAGGCCCAGGGCTGGGGGCAGTGGGGCTCTGGGGTGCAAGCAGGAGGTCCTGGCAGCCCGAAAGAGGAGAAGCAGCCTGGCAGCAACAACAGACAGCTGGGGGCGGGGGCAGAAGAGCAGGGAGTACAAG
The DNA here is from genome assembly GCF_000317375.1 of Microtus ochrogaster. Classification (NCBI taxonomy): domain Eukaryota; kingdom Metazoa; phylum Chordata; class Mammalia; order Rodentia; family Cricetidae; genus Microtus; species Microtus ochrogaster. The sequence goes on from NC_022014.1 coordinate 81,574,178, forward strand.
CACCCGTGTGGCTCAGGGGTCCTCGGGCGGGCGGGCGGGCGAGCGAGCGAGCGGGCGCGAAGCTCTCCAGGAAGGAAACGCACATTTCACACGTTAGCCTGGCGGGACCTACAGCCGGCGCGCTGTAATGGTGGCGGCCTCTGTGCGGCACCCACCTTGGAGCCCCGCTCGTTAAAAATGATCTCCACGTCTAAAATTTTCCCGAATTGCTGCAGAGACAGAGAGAGGAGGGGTGGAAGACAGGAGAAAGGGGTTATGACAGCAGCAGCCTTAACCATTCCACTCCCAAAGTACTCTGGGAAAGAGGACCCCAGGGACGCCCTCCCCTTCTTCCTCTGGAGCACGCCGCTGGCATAGCACCAGGGTCCTCTTGGGCGGTGGCCACAGCAGGGATGGAATGCCCAAGGTATTAGTGCCATCTTTAATCCGCTGAGAGGCCTTTGCCTGAATGGGCTTGTGGAGGAAGGGAGGGTCATGTGTCGGGGCCAGAAAATGGCAGTGGAGTTGATAGATCAGGACCCTTGGTTGGGATAAGGAAGCTTCAGGCTCCATCGAGATGGGGAAGAGGGTGGGAGCTGGCAAGGGGAAGGAAGATATTAGCGTCAAGGACCAGGGATCAGGGATAGGACTGGATGTGGGGGGCTCAGATCCTTATACCGGTGACTCCTGGGATTTGGCACTGTTTGTCCCTGGGCTGTGGAAAAGGCTTGTGTGTTAGAACCCAGGCCTCCTGCTAGTACAGGATTGCCCTGCCAGGCAGGATACATTGCTCTGGCTCCTGCTGATCCCTTCCAGCCCTGCAGCGAGCCTGGAGTCTAGACTGTCAACCTCTTGTCTGCCTCAGTGGTGTATGGGACCATGAACCTGAGATCCACATCTCCACACACCACCAGCAAGGGCAGCAACTGATGGGGACGCCTCTCACCTACCACATTCCTTACACGGGGCAAGAGGGCCTGGGGGCGGGGGGACAAGATACCTATAGGGCCCTGTCTGCAGGTTCTGAGAGGAGGGGAACCCTTTACCTCATTCTCTATGAACCCAGAAACGTGACACTTGGTTTCTACTTGTCTGTTAGCACCCCTGTGAGTAGGTGCAGGGTGAGGGCCCCGGTCAGAGATTGTTTATAGTGACGCCTGCTTAACGTCAGGGTCCCCCAAAACCCCGGATCAAGAGGGCTTGTTAGCATCATCATCCGGTGCTCCTGAATCATGCCTGCTGCATCAATCCAGCGAGATCCACCTCAAGATTGGGAAGGCAATTCTAGGGTCACACTAGGGCCTCTCAGAGGTACCCTGCACTGCCCTGCATATCCCAGACTGAGCAGGGGTTGAGGCTCAGGGCCCAACTTGCTAGTTGTATGGTAGAAAGGGAGCAGGTGCTGGACAGAGAGAGGGGAGTTGAGGCAAGGGAGGAGACAGAGAGAAGGAACAGAGGCACGCTACATGGTGCTTTGCAGCCAGGGCAGGCCCAGGAGTTCAGGAAACTGTCTCATATTCCCCAGCCTTCTGCTTCATGGAGGCCACACCACCACAGACACCAGCACTTGGCTTGGAGTCCAGATCCAAGGCAAGCCTTTGGGGCAGCCTGGCATGGGGTTGCAAGGGTACTGCCCTCTCTGGAGCCCAGCAGGGCACAATCTACGACCACACCCAGAGGACCTGGGAAGGACATTGCTGCCTGCTTGGCTCCAATCAGTTGTATTTGAGAGCTGTCCCTCCCTTGGGGAGTCAGGACACAGCCTGGAAGAGGGGAACCATGTCAGCCCCAGACACACAGGAGAGGCTGCAGGTGTGTAAGGCCAGGGGGCCAGGATCTACCTCCAGGCACCTTTTGGGGAGCAGAATCTGCCTTTAGGCAGGCTCCCGGGGCCTAGGGGACTCTATGGCCCTGGGAAACAGGTGACATGGGAGTGAGAACCAGTCGATCATATGGTGCTTGAGAGACAGCCCTCACCAAACCCTACTCTAAGCTTGGGTACCCACCCCCCAGGGGAGAGCTGGCCGGACTCAGATGAAGAGAATTCAAGGGCTCTATCTCCTGGCACAGACTCTCTGCAGTGATGGGGTGGGGACAGAGAAGCAGGGGTGCGCACACTCACCCCGAACATTTGCCGCAGGTCAGGGTCCCTGAACCGGAAGGGGATGTTGGAGACATGTAGTCGTTTGGGCTGCTGCTTCTCCGTGGGGTCAGAAGGGTGGAGCTGCTGGCTGTCCGTCTGGGCTGCCTCATCTGCCTGCTGCGGAGAGAAGGCGAGGTTGCTAGGTGACGCTGGAGACTGTGCGGGCCCACCCATCCGTCTCTCTCTCTCCATCCCAACCTTTCCCACCCCTGGGCCAGCCATCCTCAAGAGAACTCCAGTAGACATTTCTCAAGGTTCAGATGGCAACCCGGGGCTCAGCCTTTACTGTCCTTGCGAGCCCGTGAGACCACCTCTCTCCTGCCAGAGCAGGCTCAGGCTCCTTGGCTAGGTCTTCTATGAGCTCCGTCAACACGGCCCTCTCTACTGAGTTCAACCCTCAGTGGCCTCTTAGCCCCACACTTCTGTTGCTCTCAAAGAAGTTCTGAGAGTGGGGGTCAGAATTGGATTGGTTTTAGGGGCAGCTTCCAGGGTACAGCTATCTGCCAGGCGCGCTATGCCATGCCGTGACTACCAAGGCTCCTCTGACCAGGCCATGTCGCTTCACTCAACCCCCGCCCGCCCCCCCGGGGCTGCTCTAGTTGTTGGGGTCAGCTGCACATAGTCTGTCCTCATTTAGACTAAACACTGACTGGCAGGGAACTTGAAAGGACTCAGGTTTCAAGCCCACCACGCTATAGCTCATGCAGGAGGACTGGGAGCCAGGGGCAGCATGCCTGAGGCCCAGGCTGTGCAGACATCTTCAGGGAGGCTGGTCTTCAGCCTGACCCCCCTCACTCAGTTTTCTCTGCAGCAGTGAAGACAGACTGGCCAGCGCTTCCTCAGCTCTGGACAAAGATGGAGGAGCTCATCTCCTGGATGCCCTGGCCTGAGGGCTCATGTCACAGCCAGGTCACACACTCGTCAGTTTACCTAGTCAGTCAGTTCCAACCCTCCTCAAAGTCTTAGTGTGCCGAACAGGAGCTCTGAGGTAGCACACACAGGGGGTGGGCGCCCCAGTTCCCCACCCTGGGGTTCCTTTTTGCTATTGCCCAGTGGGCCTGAGCTCAGCCACGTGGCAACACTAGGCTAAAAATACACTTTCTAATGGCCTTCTTCCAACCCCAGTGCCCTCTGGCCCCTATGGTTTTGAGGGATCACCTCCCAGATACATCCATTGAACTCTGAGTCTTTCTGGGGCATAGGTGGGGATACTGAATGGTACTGAGGTAAGTGTTGGTCGCTGTGGTTCCCATTGTGGCTTAAGGAGCAGAGGCAGCCGCTGGGCAGTTGGTGGGAGAGACACAGCGTCCCTTTCCCACGGGCTTCCAGGAAGTGCTGGTGTTCTCAGGCTGTTTCAGGGTACACTGTACTCTAGGAATGCTGATGGCATGGGTCTCCTGGAAGCAAGATAGTCAGGAAGACTTTGCCCAAGGCTACTGTGCCTGGGTCTGTGCCGTAGCTGAAAAAGATGGAGCCCAAATGGGCAGTGTTCCCCAGACATGCCATATCTCAGGGGCAAGGAGTGGGCCTCTGGGCTTCAGGGTGAGAGGCTCCCTGGCCTTCCCGTCCTTTTTATGAGGAGGCAGACCATTCCCTCATGGTCCCATGTCCAGTCAAGAGGCTCTAAGTAGGCTCTAGGCAGCCAGTGATGGCTCCCAGAGGCCAGGTACCAGCTGGGGTGGCACTGGGAGGCCTGTGGGGATGCAGAGTTCACATCCGAATGCCCTGCAGATGCACCTCTACCTTGGAACACCGGGAGGTCAGGACACGGCACAGCTATGGTTGTGGGAGTCCCCCTTCCCTCTCTCCTACTCATGTGGACAGCCCCATGTATAGCTCAGCAAACCAGTCGCCTGTGTCTGAACTATTAATGTGTAAAGGTGTGTCTTCTGAGCCCCATATCGGAGCTGTAGGCATGGCACCCCCCACCCTGGTACCTCTGAGAGGCACCGGGTGGTCAGAAGACCTTGGCAAGCAGGGAAGCTATTGTTTGGGGCTCACTAACTACCCAGAAGCCCAATGAAGGGAGCTGGGTTTGGTCAGGAAAACACAGGTTAGTGGGAACAGCCACAGTGGGCAGGAGGGTGCATGTCTGGTCTGTTAGGCACCAGGTCCACCTCTGTGGGGCAAACAGGGCAGTAGGCTGTCTCCCCAGGAGCTGATGGACTCTCCAGGGGTGCACTGCGATCTTCTGAGGTATGAACCCCACACTCTGTTCATGGCTGGTGTGGTTCCCCCCTCCCCCAGGAAGCCACGAAGCAGGCAGCTGCAGGTGTCCCTACTAATGAAGTCATCTTGGGTTGGAGGAATCCAGCCTTGTTAGGGCGTCTGCAATGAAGGCTTCTGACCAGCAGAGGGCAGCAATGAACGCCGCCAGGTGGCCACTGTAGCTCAGGAATCCCTGCCTAAGCAAGCTGGCCAGAGAGGGGGAACCACAAGCCAGCACTACTGAAGCTGGGGTGTCTGGGCTTCTTTGTTTTCCCCATCCTACTCAGCAGTGTACAGAGGCAAGTACATGGGCTCGGCTCCTATAAAATTGTTAGGCGCGTTGAGAAACCCCTTATTGTGATTGCAAGGGGCAAGGCCTTCCTACCATTTACCACAGTGGTGAGGGTAGCCTGGCTGACCCTTCCTTCTGAGTAATGAGTCTGCCTGCCCTCCCTCCTTTCCTCCCTTCCTCTCCCTCCCTCCCCTCCCCTCCCAGCCTTTGCTTGCAGTCTTCGGATGCAGAGAAACAGCAGCCACCACAGGCCCCCGACCTCTCCCAGGATGCTGGTGGCTGTGCTTTCGTGACTTTCCCCTGTTGTATCATGGTCCGGGCATCGCAGACCCTTCTGCTTTCCCTTCTCTACCCATTCAAGGCTGGGTGCCAGCTCCTAGGGCTAAGGCAAAGTCGAGAAGGCTGACTCCAGTCGCTTGGGTCTGCCAGCCTCTGCACAGAGCGATGAGAAGTCGCCTGGGAAGGACGAAAGGAGGGGATTACGAGGGCCTTGGGCAGCCGAAGGACCTGACCACCCCATCACTGGTCCGGAGCCAAGCTTGGCTGATGTGGCATAAACTAAACTAGCTGTTGGAATTCCACTCCGTAGCTGCTCTCCGTCCCTCGGAGGATCCGAACGATAACCCAGCCACTCCAGTGGACAGTCAACGGGCTTGGGAGGAGGGGTTCTGCGCATGTGGCCCAGAGGTGTCTTTCCTCTCTTGAGTGTTTGTTCTTCAGAACCCCAGACTCTGTGCTTCGGCTTGGATGTTGAGTGAAACACCACGCCTCTGCTGGCCGGCTGCACATCTGCATGCGGCATCAGCAGCTGACTAACCGCAGTGACTGGTCCCCCGTTAGGCTGCTGAGCTGTGCCACTGGGCCTGGTTCAGGGGCTCGTACCTCTCAACCTTCTTTCCTTCCTCCTCATCCCATGTGCCTCCTTTGCTCTGCCGTTGGGCAGCCCAGGAGCCAGGGACCCAAGGCTTCACCTCCTGACGGAAAAAGCCACATTATACCCCCAGAGCCAGCAACAGCTACAGCCCTGTTCCGGTATTTTCCAGGTGTCCACCAGTCTTTCCAAGAGCTTCCTTGAGTGTAAGGACTGGGTGTGAGCCCTCCCAGCCCTGGCACTCACGTGGCCTCGAGTGAATGAATGAGGGCTTGAGGAGGGGTTTCCTCTTCCTGTGAGCTGAACCTTTTGTATGCTGTAGAGCTCACCGGAACACTTTGTGTTGCCTTCAGCAGGTGGCCCTGCATGGTGAGAGATGTGGGCCTCTATCCACCTATAGGAGCTTCGGGCTCTCCAGCCTTCTTGCTGGGATCACAGGTGGAGATGGCCCTATCAGAAGGGATCTCCAGATGATGGGACCCACAGAGAGGTCTCCTGTGTGGCAATGAGCAGGTGTCTCAGGAATGAGCATGGGTAAAAGTCACTGGGGTTAAAGAGAAAACTGTTGAAACGGGCCTAAGGATTTCTGAGGACCCTGGTGGCCAAGGCCGTTGAGAGTAACAGATAGCTGATGGGCTGCGTCCCTCAGGGTCAGCTATCCCTTCGCTACTCAGGGTCTTTGGGCATCTTGTCTGGGCAGTGGGTTGTCGGGAAGAGTCCCGAGCTGGCAGGAACAGGAGTCTCCAGTTCTGAGCTGGGAATGCCCCTAAAACTGCTGGATATATCAGGTTCAGGCCACACAGCTGTACCAGCTGTTGGACTACCTGCTCCCTCCTGGTTCACCTCTGGCGTGGGGCAGGGTCAGTCTTTTAGAGCTGACTTAGTGGTGAGGCAAGAATGTGGACCAACGCTCCTCATCAGCAGAAGGAAATCTCTTGGGGGAGAGGAGCCCCTTTGGTGTGTGTCTGTGTCCATGAGGTGCATGGGATGATGGTGTATGCACATTCTGAGAGCGGGGGTGGGGGAGGTACCAGGGCACGTGGTGCTCATGTCCTGGGAACTCAAGGGAGGTCCTGAGTCGGGTGGGAGAAACTTCTAGACTCAAGCTCTGAGAGGCAACTTGCCTGCCATCCTGAGACCCCCAGTCTCAGGCTGCTGAGGGAAAGGCTGGAGTGGGTGGACAGAGTTCTCCGAATGTCCACGTGATAGGTTGGTGACACTGGACCTAGCCAGCAGATGCTGGCTTCGCCACTGGTCAGCCCTCTGAGGGAGAGGCTGAGCAGCTTCTGGATTCTTAGAACAAAGCACACCTGTCCTCACTGAGTTCCCTGGTAAGGTGGGTAAGTGCTCCTCAGTCAGAGAGCGAGGCCCCCAGGCACCTGTGGTTTTTGGAGAGAGGGGCATTCCTCAGTGTCTTCAATGTCCTCTTGCTAGTCTAGCACCTTCTACCTTCCCAGGTCAGACGGACAGATCTGCCCTCATGGTGAAACAGACATAGTTAGAAGATCTGCTACCTTGACCCTGATACCTTTATAGGACCTGAACGCTGAGACTGAGATCAGGACGGTCTAGAGGGCATGTTCCACGGGGATCTGATATTCTCTGGTACAGGCATGTCCTTTGGGTGCCAAGCCTCAAAATTCAGCTTGCTTCCGGTGCTCCCTGGCAGCCAGTCCTTGCCCCAGCTCCCAGCGTCCTGACATCTCTGCCTTTGACTAGAGGAACCCAAAGGACAGGGCTGGTCACACCCTCTCTGCACCGCAGAACTGCCTCGAAGCCTGGCACTCGGCCTGTGTTATGCAGGGCAGAGCAGTTGACTCAGGTCCTGGTACTTGTGTCGGTCTGGTAGCCGCAAGGTGTCCAGAGGCCTCAGTGCTGGTTTCTGCTGTTGCATTATAAAGTTATCTGTGCCCTCCTTATGCCATGTGCGACAATGACCTGCTTCCGACCAGCTGAAGGCCCATGGCTCACGAGAAGACCCCCCCCCCCTATTTATTTATAAGTGGTTTGTCAGAGGGGATTGTCTGCTAAAGTCTAGCAGAGAAGAGCTGGACCACATGGCTGCGCTCATCCATGGTGAACCGCTTTAACTTTGGGGTCACCTGTCTATCCTAAGCATGAAGGCGGTATATGTGAACTGGACGACTTGGAGCCAGATCTCCAATTCTGTAATCCAGGGGTTTGGCTTTTTCAGCCTGTGGCCCACAGCTGCAAGAATCCTGGTGGCTGGGGGAGGGGGGATCAGATGCACTGGGGTGGGGCTTCTGCCAGATTCAGAGCAGGCTCAAGCAGGCAGTGCCGGCGTAGGAAGACCATTGGCTGGGCATGGAATAAGGTCAGGGGTAGCCCAGCTACAGTGGGCAGACTCTCCGCAGAGGGTTGGGAGTGGCGGGGAGGGGGGATGGTGGAGGAGGCCCCTGCCCATGCACAGAGGGCAGTATTTGGGTCTGTACCACATCTGTGGAGGCAGGCTGGATGTGGGGATAAGGTTAAGGGAGCACAGCTGGAGGACCCCTGGGGAGCCGCCAGGGTGGTGCCACTCTGCCTGGGGAGAGCAGAGCGAGCTGGCCTCCTGCCCAGGCCCTGCCAGCCAGCAGTCAGCTGCTGGGATGGAGCCAGCAGGGATGGGTGGATGAACCCAAAGCCCCAGAACAAGGAGGGGAAGGCCCACAGCGAACGTAATGGGAAGAGCCAGAGAGGCCTGAGCAGCTGTAGTAGCGGCCAGGGCCTGGGAGGGGGCTCCAGGACAGAGCCTGGGAGGGGGCTGTGGGACACAGCCCCCACCCAGGCGGCTCTATTTTCCCACTCCTTTCTCCATGAGGAAATCTGAGAAGTGCCGCGCTCAGCACTTTCGCCTCCGAGCTGCATTACAACCGCGTAATTGAAGCTATCTGATTGGAGGGCAGCCAAGCAGGTAGATTACAAGTGATTAGAAAAGACAGGGGGGCCTGCAACCGGAGACAGCTCCGCAGCCGCCCACCGTTCACTGCCCACCCTGACTTTCTCCTGAGACCCTAGGCAGCCCAAGCCTCTGGCTCTAACTTCCCCTTAACGGGACCTCTGTAGCCTCCACCACCCTCCCCACCTCCCAGATGAGGTGAGAGTGTGCCTGAAGCCAGAGACAGCTTGGGGTGAGTGAGGTCACTACCCCATTCTATGGCCCCTTGGTGGCACTTGCTCACTGCAGGGAACCCTGGTGTTGGATATGAAGTACCTGAAGTCTGGGACTGGAAGCAGGCTCTCTGCGGTGAAGATCTCTGGGGCAGATGCCCAACATTGAAGTCTGGCCCTGCTTATGTATCTAGAGGTCCTTTCTAGAAAGTTCTTCCCAGCCAGCATGTACTGGGGACACCCTGCCCCACAGTCCGGGGCTGACCATCGTGGGAAGGGTCTCTTACCGGCACTGTCTGGGTCCCAGCAATGGGCTGTGTGCTGGCCTCGGTGCCTGGCTGCTCAGGGTGCGTCTGTGCTGCTGTGTAGAGGGTTATACCGTGCTCTGGGGGGACTGGGGTCTGGCCGGAGTAGTCCTGTGTGGGGTGTGGTGGGGGCGGGGCGTATTCAGCTGGGATTCCATTCTGAGGCGGAGGGGGGTACTGGGCAGGGGGGTAGGGCTGGGCCATTGCTTCAGGCGGAGCCGTGGCGTCCTGATTGCCCTGTAAGTAGAGAAGAGCAAAGCCGTGGTTAGGACCTTTGGAAGCCAGTGAGGGGGGATGTTGACTTTCAATTCAGGCTCGTGATTTCCATACACTACTTCCCGTGCCATCTCCCAGGTCCTCAGGATGGGGTTCCCCTAGCTGAGCTGCGGGAGGTGCCAGGATAGAGGTACCGGCAGAAGGCACTCCTGGCTTATACTTGTTGGATGTGACCACGCAACTTCAGAATTCTGTTCTGCCACCTAGATTTCAAAACCATTCATCTTCTATCAAGACCACTGCGGACCCACTACAGGAGCCAACATGGATTGAACTTCACGTCCTCCACCTGGCGTGCCCTAATAATAGCGGCCACTGAAAACCAGCATTCCCTGGATATGGGTATCCAGGCATTCAAGCAGCACCCTGTTCTCTTGCTACCAAGTCTCTTCCCTCTTGGGGCTCCATGCTGTGGTTTCCCACTAGAAGGGGTGGCTGCATAGTTCACCTTGATTGAACAGGAGCAGAACACATCGCGAAAGGGTGACCGCGATAGCCAGGTCTCCAAGATCTTGTCAAGATTCTTTCCTGCCCCCCTTGAAAGTCTGTAGCCCAGAGAAGTGATGTGTACCCCTTCGATGCTGACCCCCAACCCCCAGCAAGGCCTCCGCAGTGACTCTCAAAGCTGGTGCCTGGGTCCCCGGTGTCAGCATCACCAGGGAGCCTGGTGGCTGGGGATGCAGGTCTGGGCTCCACCCCATGCCTCTTAGGCATTGGTGAGGAAAAGTCAGTATAGGCAGACAAGCAGCGAGGGGCCCTTCCTTCAGCCGAGGCTGCTGTCCTGCAGAGCCAGTGCAGGAGAGGCCGGAGAGGGAAGGGCACTGGTTCACTGCTGCAAGACATAGTCCCTGCGTCGTCCCCTCTGGGCAGGCAATGTCTCCCATAGGAGCAGACCCCCAAGGGGTCATCAGCGAGAAATCATGTCATTGCTGAGTGTCTCTGATAAGGTGAGGAAGGGAGACAGACAGGGGTGCCTCCTTCCACGCATGCCCGCCCAACATGGACTCCCCTATGGCCCAAAGTACGAGATACTTCATTTAGTGAGAACCTACTTAAGTATGGGCACAAGGTGGAGGAGGGGGGGTCTCTTTCCCATTTTCCTTTGTGTCTGCCCAACCCCTTTGCCAGTTGCATGGCTGGCCTCTCATTCTGGCTGTGTCCACCTCAGACTTGGGGTAGCAGGCAAGTGTCAGCCTGTGGGACTCTCTCCAGGACCCTCTGTTTCCCCATCGCTGATCCCATGTGCTTTAGTGCCCCACGCTCACTGAGTCTACACTCGGCCTTGGCCTTGCCCATACACATCACCAGGCTTCAGCTTATTCTCCCAGTAGCTGCTTTCTTTGCATCTTGGGGTGCGCCTGGCCCAAGCCGGGCCTGGGTTACCCTGGGAAGCAAGAACAGGCCTGTTTCACCAGGTTTGCTGAAGGCCACAGCTGTCCAGAGGCTGGATCCATTGCGACGGTGCTCAAGGGTCCTGGCCACCACAAGGCCACAGCAAGTGTGAAGGGTCTGTCTGGCCTGGCACCAACCCTGTCTGTCTGGTCACTAACCATGAGTGTTAGCCTTGCCCTGCTTCCTAAAGCACCCAGAGCCAGCCACCCTGGCCCAGATTCACCAAGTCGATAGTCTCCCGTACCCAAGTTCTCTTTCTTCCCTCCTTCTCTACTCTGTCCTTCCCCCCCACCTCTCTCCCCCGCAGTGAAGCTGCTTGGTCTCTTCCCTGTCTATGCAGAAGCTCAAAACTGGGACAGCGTGTAAGCTCTGAAGAGAGGGGTATGCCTCACATCACCTCTCCCCCCACTTTCCTTCTCACACCTGGGCACAGCAAACCCCCTTGTCTGAGATTCCCAACTGGCTGCTCCATAGAGCTAGGTCTAGAAGTCATACTTCCCACTGTTATCAGACATGCTGGCATTCAAAATGGGTAAAGTGGCTTGTGGAAGGCGGTGTTGGAAGGCTGGGCAGAGATGGGAATGCCATGCAGGGGTGGAGAGCATCTAGCACTCGGGATGGCCAACGGGGCATGGCGGGATAGGATAGGAAGCCACCGGGTGTGGAAGGTGAGGGGGAGGAAGGGACGGGCCTGTCAGCGGCCTGGCAGACGCCAGGGAAATCAATTCCCCTGTAAATATTTGATGAGAACCTTCACTAACTGATATGGCTTCACCACTCCTCCTGGGTGGCTTTCACTTCAGTTGCCTGGGGTGGTGCCCTGGCATCGTCTTAAAGCCCTTGAGTGATGAGTCTGTAGGGTCTGAGGGTCACTTGGGACCACAGCCATCCTCAGCACGAGGAGGGAGAAATATACAACAGGGAGATATCACCCAGTTACACCCATTTATTCTGCACCCCCTGGTCCAGGGTACCACGGTGACCACCTGTAGATGGTAAGACTTTATGCTCAGAGGTGACCTGAACCACCTGGTGGCTTAGGAGTTCAAGCGGTCATCACTGTATGGAGTGATATTTTGTTTGTAATCTAACAAATAAAGCTTGCTTGAAGATCAGAATGCAGAGCTATGCCCCTAGTTAGCCATAGAGGCCAGGCAGTGATGGCACACACCTTTAATCCCAGCACTCAGGAGACAGAGGCAGATGGATCTCGGTGAGTTCAAAACCACCCTGGGCTACACGAGATTGAATCTGTCTAAAAGAGAAACAGAGCTCACACAAAGGTGATCCCAGCACTTGGGGTCACATGGCTTTAATCCCAGCATTAGGGAGGTGGACACGGGAGTGATATGGCTGGGTGGAGAGAGGAATGTAAGGCGGGAAGAGACGGGAGCTCAGATGCAGTCTGAGGTTTCGAAGAGACAGCAGTGGTCTGAGAATTTGTAGAGACAGGACAGCTCCCTCGGTCTGAGCACTGGTAGAGGTAAGAACTCCCTAGTGGCTGGCTGCTCTGCTTCTCTGATTTCTCAGCTTTCACCCCCTAATATCTGACTCCAGGTTTTTATTATTAGAATTCGTGCTACATTCGAGCTACATCTCCTAGGATCTGAACTCTGTCATTGCCTTCTCCTTCAGGGTCCTCCTGGGACAGGGTGCAGTTCTCCATGGAGGGCAGTGGCCTGTTGTCTCTACCTCCATCTGCTCAGCTGTGAAGTGTGGAAGCAAGCATCTACCATGTGTGTGGATTAGACGAGATCACGTGCATACGTCCAAGGTCTTACCAGAATGTCAGCGCCTCACACGGCTTACAATTTGGTTTCCTTGTGACGCCACATTGGACCTGCTGCTCCAAAAGTCTTCCCATTCTGGGACACACATCCCTCTCCCCTGGCTCGAGAGCTTAGCCTTCAGGATTCAGGACACAGTGGCAGCTCTATTACAATCCACAGTCCCTCAGCAACTCTAACTCTGCCTTCAGGAACTCAGAATCCAACCACTTCGACCAAGTCAGGGCTTCCACTCTGCCTTGTCCTTCCAGACTTCTGGCTCTGTTCCAGCCCCTCTAGTCTGTTCCCTGTGGAGTGAAACCCCAAGTCCTCACAGCACCCCGAATTCCTGCCCACGTGGCTTGTTTTGTGTAGACACAAATGTCCCTGCTGCTCCATGCCCACCTAGCTCCTGGCTCAGGTCACTCCCCCTGGCTCTTCCTCCTGTGGGGATGTTCTTCCATCAGACCTTTGGGGTGCTCTCATGTTCTCAGTACTGCATTCTCAGGGAGCCTTTGTAAATCAGGGTCCCCGGATCAGCACTCACCATCCCTTGACCCATGTTCTCCTCAGTCTGGGAGCCCGAATCCAGATGTTTATCATCTCAGGCCACTGTCTATCTCCTACCCTGCAGGATGGGACACGGTCTCAGGGGAACAGGCGCTGTGTCTGCCTGGCTGCACTGACGCTCTAGGGTCAGAGTCCCACGTGTCACACAGAGGTGCCCATGAGGAAAGAACAGATTTAGGTGTATGAAAAGAGCTGTCTGTGCAGACACAGTCGCCCATTGGCTTAGCTCTGTGAAACGGTCAGAGTTCTCGCCCAGAAGGTGGCCTCAGGGGTCACCTGCCTCTAACAGGCTCTAGCTTAGGACTGTGAAGCTTGACACCTTTGGATTTCAGGTTTTTAGGAGGCTTCATTAGAAGCTCCACTCACACTCTGGAACACCAGCCCAGGATATTCTCCGTCTCTCCCAGGACAGGTACCACAGCTGTTATTTTTACCGAGGGATCTAAGTGCACGTGGAGGGACAGAGTGGGTGAGGCACAGAGTGGGGACGGTGGCAGAGATCTGTCACCCGCGTGGCTTCTGAAGACTAGGTGGGAGACTGGGAGCAGCCTATGGAGGTAAGTTGGGGCTGGATGGATCCAGCTCATTCCAGCAAGCTGGGAGCATCTCAAATGGCTCCAGGTGAGTAAGCTCACCTCGCTGGCTGGAAACCGGCCACATCACGGGACTCCCCAGGGCTGGGGCTGTCCCAAGAGAGAGGGGGTCCCAGGTCAGGCACTCATCAGCACATCTGGAACGGCTCCCTGAGTTCACATCATAGGTGCACCCCAATGCTGACCTGGGCTTGATGTTGGGCCAGATAAATGATACCAACTATGGTCTCCATAATACCTGGACTCGATGCTGCAATTTTCAGTTTTAAAAATTTATTATTGTGTGTGTGCATGAAGTCTATGGGGACATGCATGTCACAGCATGTGTGTGGTGGGCGCCAGTTCTCTCCTCCCACCTTTAAGTGGATTCCAGGACAGAACTCAGGTCATCAGGCTTTTGTGACGAGGGCCTTTACTCTCTGAGCCTTGGCCACCCTCGATGCTTTGAAATGGTGCAATTTCAGCAGTATTTGTGGGAACACTTGATGCCCCTATTATAGGGTCTGATGAGTCAGTGCCTTTGAGGGGTCTCTGGATCCATCCCTGAAGGACTGGAACTGGCCTGGGTGTGGGGAGAAGGCAGAAGGGTGGGGCTACAAGCTGCTGCTCCTTGTATCTGCCTTGTTAGATCTGGCATTTTCTACATGAGCTCTGAGAGCTGGGACACCTTGTCTTCTGGCTTCCAGGGGGTTGGGGTGGGGAGGCAGTCAGTCTGGGTGGGACACTTTCTCCCCTGGCTTCCTCTCATGGAAGGCCCTCTCTGAGTCTCCCACCTTCATGGCTTCTTCCTCTTGCTATCCCTGGTGGTCTGCTACTTGTCCCCTATACTCAACAGGAGTGGGTGGGCTACCTGCACCTCTTGGGTCTGGGTGAAACAGTGGAATGAACGGGTTCCCTTCGCTCTGGAACGGGAAGCCTGTGGCTACCTGCCAAACCCAGCAACGTGGCCTGGGCACTTGCATTTGGATGCCTATGCCTTTGAATCTGGACCCCAGGCACTGGCCCATCACCTCCATAGCTGGGTGGGCCTGGATGTGGCCTTAATCTTTTTTGGTCCCTAGCTATGGAATGTGACAATGACTTGTCCCCCATAAAGTCCCTTCTTCTGCAGGGTTTGTGGCTAAGGAGGCCTGTGGTCTCTGCGTCGCTGGCCCAGCTTCCCTGGTCTGTGTACTGTAGTCTGTACGTAGGGTGCCAGGCAAGGGAAGGTACTCAGGGTGTGTGCTGATGGAGAAGACAGAAAGTTGGAGGCCTGACAGCAGCTGGAGCCGCTCCCTGGACAGCTGGCCACTTGCCCTCTGCAGTCTTGCTGGCTCTCTCTGCTCTCAGGCCCTCCAGGACAATTAAGATAATTGCTCTCGGACTCCTCACCCCTGGAGAGAGGGTGCTGCCTGCCCAAGGTCCACCGACCGTGCTGTTGGGTGGGGGAAATGGGCACGGGGCCATTTCTTCCCACTCCTGAGCAAAGCCCGCTCCAGGCAATAGTGAGGAAGGCAGAACAGGGGAGCCCCAGCCTCATCACCACGCTGCTACGAGGGTCACTGTCCTGTGTCACCTATGTCCCCTGAGATGGACCCTCATTGCATGTCTCTAACTGCATAAGCACGGACCCTCACGGCCACCCAAATCCTCACGGTAGCTTGAAGGCATGGATGCTGGGGTCAGAGACTATGTGGTCAGGGAGCGAGAGAGCCCCATTCCCAGGTCCTCCACCCTGCCACACTGGCTGTGGGAATGGGGTCATGCATATCTGGACGGGTGATGGGAAGAGGGGCCTGGGGCTGGGTTCTGGGTCCTACAAGAGGAACTAGCACAGGACAGTGACATGTCAACTTTCCAAAGCCCAGAAAGAGGCTGGGGCAGAGAGACCCGCCCAGGTCAGGGGCTGCTACTGCATGGTGACGGGAGTCCAAAGGGTAGAAGTACCTGCTCTGAACTTCCCTGACCTACCCAACCCTTTGAGGGATTCAGGTTCTGTGAGGCAGACTGGCTGCCCTTGGGGCTACCCTCCAGCCAGCGGGTGGTCCGGGTTCTAGTCCCCAGCTCCTGTGACACACTCAGGTGTTAGGATGGTTATCTGTCACCATCAGCGTGGCTGGTTTGGAATGACCTAGGAGGCACACTCCTGGGCATGTCTGTGAGGGTGTTTCCAGGGATATTTCACTGAGGGAGGAAGACCCATGATGAGTGTGGGCAACATCATTCCGTAGGCTGGCATCCTGAATGGAATACAAAGGAGAATGTGGGCTGAGCACCAATGTTCTCCACTTCCTGATGACAGGTGCAGTGTCACCAAGTGCCTGACGCTCCTGCTGCCATGCCTTCCCAAGTGCCCCCAAACTGTGTCCAGAATAAACCTTTCCATCCGAAGGCTGATTTCTTTTGCCAGGTGTTTTGTCACAAGAACAGAAAATTAACAGACACCAGTGATCTCCCCAGCATGGAAGCAAGGATGGTCCTGTCCCCAGCCCCACCTAAAGGGGGCACTCGTGGAGCTGGGCCCATCTTTCTGGACACCAGACAATGTCCGCACCATTGCCTCTGGCTGTCGTTGAACAAATGAAATATTCCTTCAGTTTCCAAGCCTTTTGGATAGAAGGTGACAACAAGAGACCAGCCCAGTCTGTCACTACCAGTGAGAAGTTTCCTTCTGTCATGCCATTCATAGAGATGGCATCTTCTCTGTAGAAACTTCTGCCAGACACCTGGGTCTATGCAGAAGTTACGGATTTGTCCCCTGTAGGCTGTTTTTCATATGAGCAGAATCATCTAGCACAGCATCACCCAGTTTAGCTGTTCCTTGCACAGACCCAGGAGTTGAATATCGCCCCCTACCTGCCAGGTGAAGAATTGCAGGTAAATAGAATCTGAGACAGGTATCTGGACCAGATACTGACTCCACACCTATTATCTCTAGAATGTGGTGGTAATGCCTACACAGGAGCTGAGAGTCGCATCTCTTCTTAATGCCCACCTGTAGAAGGGACGCTCAGAGGTACAGTCCATGTGTGCTCAGTGGTCCTGGTTAAGAGCAGATGTGGGCCTCTGGGGGTGGCTAGAGGTAAGGTGACAAGGAACAAGAAGAAAACAGATGCCTAGAGAGGCCAGGGAGCAGAAAGAGGTGGTCAATCAGGGGTCAGAAAAATCTCAGGAGTGACACTTCTATTTTTTTTACATTTTCAATAGTGCGCGTTACAGGGCAGTATAATTTTAAGGACAAAGAAAAGGTTATCTAAGAGGAATGGACATGCTGATGTCCAGGGAAGACACTGGCAGCCACTGGGCATCACCTTGGTGATCCCATGTCAGAGATCTGCCTGTGTTCCTGCGGCCACACTGCTGGATTGCCATGGCTCTGGAGAAGGCGTCCTGTTGTGATCAAAGTGCTCCAGGAAGGATAGTCAAGATGGGTCTGAATACACACATGGGGGGTAGAGTGAGCCTGCTGCCAGGGTCTTGTGTCCCTAGATCCCAGGAACTTTGAGTGAAAAGGGGGCTGAGTTCATGAGTCCACATTTCCTCGTGAGGGCTGCAGGACTGGTATCCTCTGGGTTGTACCAACCAGAGAGCGAGTGGTGTGTGGCACTGCTCACCAAATGCGTTCCACGCTTGGTGCCAGGTCCCTGGGGCCTGAGGGACAGCAGTAAGCTGAGGTTTGTCCTCAGGCGACAGTCAGCCAGGCATATTCTTGACAGACATGAAGTAACTGGAGCTGTACCGCCCCATCTGTGCTGACCAATCTCCCCTCTTTTGGGGCAGAAGGTGGAGGTGGTGGTGGTTTCCCTTAACACCGGGACTTCCTGTGTGGCCCCATGACAGCTGGATGCTCCTGCATCAGCACCAAGTATCCCTTTGGTGATTCATACAAACGTTTCCTGTGGAACAGACGAGGTGGTGCTGTTTTCCCATGGGTGTGGAAATGAACTTAAAGAGACTGCTGGAGGAACGGAAGAGGGGCCTACGGTGGGTGCAGCAGCCCTGTGGACCCAGGGCTCAGCCTGCTCTCTCTCCCGGGTTCTTGCCTTCTGCCTCATTTGCTCCCTTAGCACCAAAGCGGGATACCTCCCCAGCTCACAGTCTGTGGTAGTTAGTTTCTATCAACTTGACCCTAACTAGAGTCACCCGAGAAGAGGGAATCTCAAGAGGGGGAGTGTCTCCATCAGACCAGTCTGTGGGCGTGCTTGTGAGGCGTCTCATTCTCCTCTCTCCCTTCTCCTTCTCCATTCTTAATTGCTAATTGATGCAGGAAAGCCCAACCTGCCATGGGTGGTATCACCCCCGGGCACATCTTCCTAGATCGTACAAGCAAGCAGACTGAGGAAGCCAGGAGGAGCCAGTCAGTAAGCAGTGTGCTCCTCCTCGATTTCTGCTTCAGTTCCCGCTTCCAGGTTCCTGTTTAAGCTCCTGCCTTGGCTCCCCTCTGTGATGGACCGTAACCTGTATGCCGAAGCAAACAAGAACATGGGTCTTTTTCCAGTCTGAGCTGCCAGAATGTTCTAGAACCTCAGCTGTTGAGGATGGAGCTCTGATAAAAACAGACAGGAGGACCAATGGAACCGAATCGAAGACCCGGATATTAATCCAAACACCTTCGAACACCTGATTTTTGACAAAGAAGCAAAAAATATCAAATGGAAAAAAGAAAGCATATTTAACAAGTAGTGTGGGCTTAACTGGATATCAACATGTAGAAGAAAGAAAATAGACCAATATCTATCACCATGTACAAAACTCAAGTCCAAATGGATCAAAGACCTCAACATAAAGCCAGCCACACTGAACCTTATAGAAGAGAAAGTGGGAAGTACACTTGGATGCATTGGCACAGGGAACCACTTCCTAAATAAAACCCCAGCAGCACAGACACTGAGAGAAACAATTAATAAATGGGACCTCCTGAAACTGAAAAGCTTCTGTAAAGCAAAGGACATGGGCAACAAGACAAAACGACAGCCTACAGAATGGAAAAAGATCTTCACTAACCCCACATCAGACAGAGGTCTGATCTCCAAGACATACACAGAACTCAAGAAATTGGTCATCCAAACAACAAATAATCTAATAAAAAAATGGAGTACAGACCTAAACAGAGGACTCTCAACAGAGGAATCTAAAATGGCCAAAAGACACTTAAGGAAATGTTCAACATCCTTAGTCAACATAGAAATGCAAATCAAAGCAACTCTGAGATTCCATCTTACACCTGTAGGAATGGCCAAGATCAAATACACGGATGACAACTTACGCTGGAGAGGTTGGGGGGAAAAGGGAACACTTCTGCATTGCTGGTGGGGATGCAAGCTGGTACAACCCCTTTGGATGTCAGTGTGGTGATTTCTCAGAAAATTAGGAAACAACCTTCCTCAAGACGCAGTTAATGCCACTTTTGGGTATATATCCAAAGGATGCTCAATCATGCCACAAAGATGTGTGTTCAACTATGTTCATAGCAGCTTTGTTTGTCATAGCCAGAACCTGGAAACAACCTAAATGCCCCTCTACCGAAGAATGGATAAGGAAAATGTGGTACATTTACACAATGGAGTACTACACAGCAGAAAAAAATAACGGCAGCTTGAATTTTGCAGGCAAATGGATGGAGCTAGAAAACATCATTTTAGTGAAGTAACCCAGACCCAGAAAGACAATTATCACATGTACTCACTCATAAGTGGTTTTTAAACATAAAGCAAAGAAAACTGGCCTACAAATCACAATCCCAGAGAACCTAGACAACAATGAGGACCCTAAGAGAGACTTACATAGATCTAATCTACATGGGAAGTAGAAAAAGACAAGATCTCCTGAGTAAATTGGGAGCATGGGGACCTTGGGAGAGGTTGAAGGGGAGGGGAGAGGCAGGGAGGGGAGCAGAGGAAAACGTAGAGCTAAACAAAAATCAATAAAATAAAATAAAAAAGGATGGATCTCTGGACCCGGAGACCCTGAGCTCAAGGGCTGGTGCCTCCACCCTCTCAGACACATAGCAGGTGCTCAGGAAGGTGACAGCTGACTGTGGTGGCAGCCACTGGTGGTGTGAGAACTCAGGGGGCCTCAGCACTGAGTCAGGCTATAACCACACGATCCTTTGGTCACAGAATAGTCCCTTGAACTGGCATTTTCCATATTAGTGAAGAAACTCAGAGTAGGCAGGAGACACAGCCAACCCATGGTCAACCTAGATTTTAAACAGGCCTGCTTGATTCTGCCATCTGACTCTACTTGGTAGGTATGGACTACTGTTCACACGAGAACAAGGAGTGTACCCTCTGCTTCTGTGTCCTCAGGGTCTCTGCGGTGTGGATGTCCTGACCCAGAATCCCTAGGGTTGTACCAGGAAGGCAGTGGTGTCCTGGGGAATATTTAATGTGAGCTCTGGGGACATAGCTATGCCATAGTGTCTGCCCATTGCCTTGGTGCAATCGCTTTGGTATGACTACTTCGTGCAGTCAGTCTGAAGTCACTCAAGATGTAGCTGGGGACAGAAGCCCAATAGGAGCTTGCTCTGGGACTCCAGCACCCTAGGAGTCGAGGAGGGCCAGCCTTGGGCTTTGGTGCGTCTCTTCGCTTATCAGGAATGCCGGGAAACTGGGGATTGTGGGGTAAACATGATAGGAGGCCTAGATGTAGTCATGTGAAGGGCTCGGGGCAGGGAAGGCTCCAAGGCTGGGGCAGGGGTCTTCCCAAGGCACTTGCTCTCCCTCCATCTCCAGCCTACCTAGGCTGTCTCCTCAGCCCACCTAGGGTCACTAATTAGGGATGCTGGACCCACTGCCACACCACATATGACTCCATCAAGGGCCCACGAGGCCTTCTTGCTCATGTCTCATCTTCTCCATGAAGGCTTCAGAGTCCACACTGACCTGATTCCCAGAGGACCCCAGTGCCATGAAGATCTTCCTTTCTTTCTCCCTGGAGCCTGGAAGGACTTTGGGGCTGACCTAGGCAGCGTCTCAGGCAGTGGCCAGGCACCAAAGGCTAGAGTCACTCAGCAGATTAGCTTGCCACTTGCTGTCAGGAAGGAGAACTGGGGGTCCCTGCTGCCTTCGCTCTGTTAGACCCTAATTCCGACTCTTGTCCTCTTTCCGCTTCACAACTTGTGGTTTTCTAGGTGGCCGCTGGGCTCTCACAGTGTTGTGGAGGCCACTGGGTGGACGATGGGCTGAGTTCCCCACTGGGTGGACGATGGGCTGAGTTCCCCCTGGGTGGACAATGGCTGAGTTCCCCCCTGGGTGGACAATGGCTGAGTTCCCCCTGGGTGGACGATGGGCTGAGTTCCCCCCTGGGTGGACGATGGCTGAGTTCCCCCCTGGGTGGACGATGGGCTGAGTTCCCCCCTGGGTGGACGATGGGCTGAGGTCCCCCCTGGGTGGACGATGGGCTGAGGTCCCCCCTGGGTGGACGATGGGATGAGTTCCCCACTGGGTGGACGATGGTTGAGTTCCCCACTGGGTGGACGATGGACTGAGTTCCCCCCTGGGTGGACGATGGGCTGAGGTCCCCCCTGGGTGGACGATGGGCTGAGGTCCCCCCTGGGTGGATGATGGGATGAGGTCCCCCCTGGGTGGACGATGGGCTGAGTTCCCCCCTGGGTGGACGATGGGCTGAGTTCCCCACTGGGTGGACGATGGGCTGAGTTCCCCACTGGGTGGACG